>NC_066878.1:10180100-10436548 GCF_022985175.1 Labeo rohita
AAATGGCAGAACCCTGAATATGAAACCCTGAAACCTAAAATGACTATAGTAGCAGTACCAGCTTCGGCCATAGGAAGGCAGAAATATGAAAAGCATAGAGTTTTTAGCTGTCAAAAGCAAAGAATAGGCCACCGTTCACAGATTTTTAAAGGGATCATATGATGTTGCTAAAAAGAACATTATTTTGTGTATTTGGTGTAATGCAATGCGTTTACGCGGTTTCAAAAAACATTATTTTTCACATACTGTACATTATCTCTGCCCATCGTTCTGAAAAGCACAAAGTGAGCTTACGTCCCTTACCATGTTGTGATGCCGTGTCCCGGCACAGACAAGACAAAAACAATAACACCCATTATGAATGAGCCATTTGTTGAATCTAGTGAGGACATAATTGCTGATTATAATGACTTACACTGTCTTTTTACGCATTGTGTTGCATACATAACACCATGTCTGCATTTGTGATTGTAAAAACGACAAACAAGCACTACTCTACACTGCTCAAAACTCCTGTTTGAATAGCCAGTAGCAAATTCTTCAAATATGAAATGTACTTACAAGCTGTGAGTAAGAAGCGCCAGAGTGTCCTTGCAAAGTTGGAATTGCCCCACCTTATAGTGTGCACAGCCAGCATTGTAGGCTGCTCTCCCAGGTTCAAAAAACAGTCCTCCGTAAAATGCGCTGCACAAACTCAAATATTTGCATTGTACTGTTCTGGAACAGTGTTGTAAATATAACTTAGCCACTGATTTCTAGTACTCATTTGGAAGGCCAAACAAAGTAGTTTCGCTTTCACAACGAAACATACAGCATCTCCACAACATAGCGACGGCAACAACAATACTACACTGAGAATAATAGTTACGCCTTTGCGTATACATTTGGGCGGTTATGTAAATCTTCCCACACCATGACATAGACATGTGGGGGTGTGTTTGACTGAGGTGTTTTAGTCTTAAAAGAATATCTTGTTGGGTTTGAGACTTTAATCTTTGCAACTTTACAGATCTTATATATGCACAAACAGCTTGTAACACTCCAAAGACAAAGGAAAACATGAAATCGCATCATATGATCATCATCCCTTTAATGAAATTAGTCAGAATTTTTGATGGATAGAATGGATAAACAACAATTGACAATTGATTTTAATCCTTTTTAAGGCCTGTAAAACTTTTAAATGCCCAGTTCCTTAATGGTAAATGACGCATTGATTGTCTCTACACTGTAAAAAACTATTTGTTGAATCAACTGAAAATAATTTGTTACCTGGCTGAAGATTAGTCAACTCAAAAAAAGTTTATTCAACTTGAAATGTTCATTTATACTAAGTGACAACTGATATTTGATTTGATTCAACTTAAAATTTTAAGGCAGCTGGGTTACTTACCCATCTGTTAAGTTTAACAAACACAAATATCTAAGTTATTACTTAGTACAACTTAACATTTCAAGTTGACTAAACTTATTTGAGTTGACTGAACTTAAAATTTTAAGGCAGCAGGGTAACAAATTATTTTAAGCTGACTCAACAAATTGTTTTTTGTTTTTTACAGATTGTAAAAACATACAAATACAGTATCCAGTACATGTCAGAAATGTTTTAGTAAAAACTGAAATCTTATAGACATAAATAATCTCATACTCATCTCAACAAGTTCTCATTCATCCAGTTCTTTGAAACATCATACACTCTTAATAATAAAGGTGCTTCATGATGCCATAGAAGAACCTTTTTGTTTAAATGGTTCCATAAAGAACCTTTAACATCTGAAAAACCATTCTGTTTCACAAAAGGTTCTTAGGGGCGAAAGAAGGTTCTTCAGATTATAGAAAGGTAAGAAAGATATGGCTCTTTAAAGAACCTTTGACTGAATGGTTCTTTGTGGATCCAGAAATGGTTCTTCTATGGCATCGCTGTGAAGAACCTTTTAAAGCACCTTTATTTTTAAGAGTGTACAGAAATGTCAATCTGTGTGTGTGCATCACTTGTAGCATGTGGCAATAAAGCTGTTCTTTTGTTCCTTATTAATCATAGGTTTACTCTGCTTCATTTTCAGTTAGTGCTCTCATTTATACTACAATAAAGCTGTAAACTTTTTGATCAAGAAAAATGCACATATTTATTTTTAGCTGTCTTTTATGACAAACGATTTCGGATGCAGAGCTGTGTGCATGAAACCTCAGTTCAAACAGTGCTGTGAACAAATATGATTGCTGTAAGACACATTTAAATTCTTCCTGCTGGCTGGCCGTTTTCTCAAACACAAGACTGAAGGTTCTACAGAGCACACATGTAAAGGTAAATAGACTTTTGTTGTGAACATTTCTTGGGTAAGCTCATTACAATCCCCCTTGGTGCTTTGTTCAGTTCAGCCATTGTTTGTTTGCATTACCTGAAACCAATTAGTGGATTTTCTTAGTTGTAAAGGTCTGTGTTTTGTAAAAATGAGCTTTTGTTGGAAACATATTACAGCAAACATGATTTGTGTGATTGTTTGTGTCAAACTGATTTTAAAAAGGTCGCACAAACTAAACACTAATGTGTGGAACTTCCAGTGAGATCATCTCAACTCCAAATAACATTAGCAAACATTTTCATTGAGGTAAAATCAAGCTGCTACATCCAACAAGTAATTGTCCTTAAAGGAGACGTCCACTTCCAAAACAATTTACAGATAATTTACTCACCCGCTTGTCATCCAAGATGTTCATGTCTTTCTGTCTTCAGTCGTAAAGGAATTATGGTTTTTGAGGAAAACATTTCAGGATTTTTCTTCGTATAATGGACTTTAATTGTGCCCCCCCATTTTGAACTTTCAAAATGTAGTTTAAATGCAGCTTCAAAGGGCTCTAAATGATCCCAGCCGAGGAAGAAGGGTCTTATCTAGCAAAACGATCGGTCATTTTTTTCGGAAAATAAAAATTTGTATACTTTTTAAGCACAAAAGCTCACATAGCACGGGCTCTCGGATGCGCGTCCACGGGTCGTTCTTGAATGATTCGTTCATTTTGAACGAATCTTTAATGTGACTCGCGAAGAACGAGTCGTCTCGGGGAGTGATTCTTTCATTCGCACATGTGCAACATCTTATTAGGTTCTGTACTGGTATTAGTTCACCTATTTCGAGTCTTTGGGTTTTTCGAATCGTTCGTTCATCTTATGGGGCTGTCACGTGATGCTGATTATGCTAAAATGAATGAAATGACTCGACAAAAGATTTGTTCATTTTGCTGAACGAGACTCAAAGGTCTAAGTCAGTAAAGTGATCCGAACTTCCCATCACTACTACAAATCACGTCTAAGTTCATTGTCTGTGTACTACGGCTAAAAAAAAGGTAGAGAATGGCGAAAAACTCCATATTATTTTCTCCTACAACTTCAGAATGATCCGACACGTTGTAAGTTTTTGTTTGTAAACAGCGTTTGTCTTACTTGCACTTTCTTAGTCTTTGTACGTTCGCTTTGTAAACACTGGGTCTGTAGTTTCGACCTTTCGACGTGATTCAATAGTACGTAGCGTCGTAAACACGCATCCCAGAACCTGTGCTACACAAGCTTTTGTGCTTAAAAAAGTATACACATTTTTATTTTCCGAAAACAATGACAGGTCGTTTCGCTAGATAAGACCCTTCTTCCTCGGCTGGGATCATTTAGAGCCCTTTGAAGCTGCATTTAAACTACATTTTGGAAGTTCAAAATCGGGGCACCAATGAAGACCATTATATGAGGAAAAATCCTGAAATGCTTTTCTCAAAAACCATAATTTGTTTACAACTGAGAACAGAAAGACATGAACATCTTGGATGACTAGGGGGGTGAGTAAATTACTTGTGAATTGTTGTTCTGGAAGTGGACTTCTCGGTAACGCTTTAGATTACAACCCGCAAAGAACTACGTAAGTAAACTGAATTTACGGTGTATGTTTCTGTAATTATAGTGTACCTATAAAGAACGTACATGTAGGTATAAGGGACCAATATGTTATATTTGGGTAATAAGGGGATAACAAACCAGATATTCAACCTGCAAAGAACTACATAAGTATACTGAATTTACGGTGTACGTTTCTGTAATTATAGTGTACCTATTAGTACGTATGTGTAGGTATAAGAGAACAATAGGCTATGTTACGTTTTGGTAATTCGGGGGGTAACAACCAGATATACAACCTGCAAAGAACTGCGCAAGTAAACGGAAGTTACACTGTATGTTTCGTATTTATATTGTACCTACGTGTAAGTATAAGGGAGCAATATGTTACGTTTGGGTAATAACGGGGTAGAAAACAGATATACAAATAATTTATAATGGATTAATTTAAAAAAAACTTAACAGGTACCTGTTCTATTAAATCGTAAGTTTGGTGTATCTATACGTAAGCTTTTTAAAATTACTGGGAAATTATACTCTTGTTCCATGTAGTTACAGGGTAATTGTGCCCTCTGCGGGTTGTAAATTAAAGTGGCGATTGTTCCCCTTTGTTCAACGAAGTTACAGGGTAGGTACAATACATAAACACACAATCTGAAAATATATCTAAAAATATTTTTTATAGTCGCTAATCCCACTTCTACCTCTAAACCTAACGTTAACTATGACTGAACAGTAATAAAAATATAAAAAACAGGAAAGTGCAATCACAATCATTTATTTATTGCAAAAATGTCAACAGCCATACAAAAAGTAATCCAAATAACGATGCGTTTGCAGCCGCAGTCCTCTCTGGCGGAATACAGTAGGTTTGAGGTGCAGTAGGATGAGAGCAGAATTTAAACTGTTAATCGCTGAAAATATTATCCAGATTATTGTCCTTATCCACTCCTCGAAGGCGCCCGCGCGTCATTCCAACACATCTCACCAGAAACACGGCATGTCGTAATCTGTGACGAATGCAGGCGAGAGCCAATGAACGTCCGATTTTCCTGTCGCAAATGCACTTTAGCACGGGTTTATGGCTGTTGCTGCTGGACTCGCTGCTAGAGATGGAGATGAAGATCGCCGGACAAAGCCTTGAATTTGGTTCTGGTCCTCGCAAATCGTATGGATTCTCAAGATCTGGGTTACAGCACACAAATAAAATGGTTTAATTTGTAATTATGATGCGTGTTCGGTGTATTTTATGGTTCTATTGTTAGTCACAGCATGTTAGAGAAAACGCCTTTGTGTTCCACCACGGCAAACGAAGTTAATATTACATGAATGATTAAACGATTGCAGAAATATTATTTATTTTAAGGGTTTAACGTGTAGTCATGATAACATTATGTAGACCTATTCTTGGAAACGAGCTGGCAACAGAAATCACACAGAACAGAATGAAATGTTATAATTTCATATTAAGTAAACGTTAAATGTTTAGATGATGTAAATATGTCAGTATTGTACATTTAATGTTTGTAAAAATGTAAATAAATGTACATTTTGTAGAACCACATTTTACGTCGCGTTGTTATATGTACCAACCCTGTAACTTCGTTGAACAAGAGGGGAACAATCGCCACTTTAATTTACAGCCCGCAGAGGGCACAATTACCCTGTAACTACATGGAACAAGAGTACAATTTCCCAGTAATTTTAAAAAGCTTACGTATAGATACACCAAACTTACGATTTAATAGAACAGGTACCTGTTAAGTTTTTTTTAAATTAATCCATTATAAATTATTTGCATAGCTGTTTGCTACCCCCTTATTACCCAAACGTAACCTATTGTTCCCTTATACTTACACGTAGGTACAATATAAATACGAAACATTGACCGTAACTTTAGTTTACTTACGCAGTTCTTTGCAGGTTGTATATCTGGTTGTTACTCTCTATTACCAAAACGTAACATATTGGTCCCTTATACCTACATGTACGTTCTTTAATAGGTACACTATAATTACAGAAACATACACCGTAAATTCAGTATACTTATGTAGTTCTTTGCAGGTTGAATATCTGGTTTGTTATCCCTTTATTACCCAAATATAACATTTTGTTCCCTTATACCTACATGTACGTTCTTTATAGGTACACTATAATTACAGAAACATACACCGTAAATTCAGTTTACTTACGTAGTTCTTTGCGGGTTGTAATCTAAAGCGTTACCGACTTCTCATTTAATCATTCTGGAGCCTTGTTTGAATGGCTGTGGTTTAGGTTAAATTGCAATGCTGTACACAAATTTATTGCAGTACTTCTGTAATAGATCGTGGTTTCAGGGCTCAGCAGCCTCTGACCCACAAACAGTTATTCATGGTCAGTGAAACAGCTGCTCTTATGTGCAAAAACCCAGATATGTTGGAATGCTGGTTGTGTTCATGGTCTGTTAACATCTTGAATCATTGGTATGGATTTAAGAACCCTTTAAAATTTTTATAAAATCACATCACACAACCACAAGATAATCTGCAAACATTTCCAACAATAGTACAGTATGGACTGCTGACTGACTGTTAGAAATTTTGGGGTTTTTTTTTTTTTTGTTATTTTAAATGCATTTTTGATACCTATGGCATGTAATTTCTTTAAAAAGTTAACAAACCACAGCTGGATGCCATCTGAGGCCCAACTGCTCTGAAGGTTCACTCTAATCTTGCGTAAAAGCAGTAATATTTTCACACCGTTATGCCTATTAGAGAGTCTCTCTGAATAAAGCAAGCATGTTAGCACATGTGGCACATGAAGTGACCTTCTGCGGTGACCTTCATGAGCTCAAGTTGCTCCAAAGAATCAGAGAGAATGCTAACAATGACTCATCTCTCACCCTCTTCATCTCTTCTGTCAGCATGAGTTTGAAAAAACTGAGACTGCAGCTATGGCCTCAAACAGGAAACATTAGCCCAGGGCAGTGTTTTTCAAGTATGGCTCAAGTGTGCAGGTATGACTGCTTTTATGTAATATTATACCATGGAGCTTACAATGAAGCAGTTTATTTATTATTTTACAGTTGGTTTGTTCAGAACTGGTTCCATCATGTGCTTTTCAGTGATATTACAACACCACTATGAATCTGCAGTGTTTGTTTAGTCAGGTTAGTTATTTTTAATGAATCATAAATATACAGTGTGACCAGTTTATTGATTTCCAAACCATTGATTCCTATGAGCCAGTTCATTTTATTAAATCTTAAACCACATACATCCAGAAAAGTGAAAGCAAAACATTTTGATTGCCCCCTGGTGGCTGGCTGCAGTATAGGTCATAAACGCCACTCTCACCAGGTAAACAGATGGGATGTTAGTCAAAAAAAAAAAATCTAATTACACTTAAAATACATTTTTCCCAAAGATGGTTTCTGTAACTTTCCTATCACGCTGATGTATTTTTCAAGTGTTTATTTTTCTAATAGTTTGGAATTTATAGCTTGGAGGCATGATGTCACGAATTATTTCAGCGATGTCCTTACTGCCTTTCTGGGCCTCGAACATGGTAGCTGCATTGCTGTCTATGCAGGGTGAAAAAGCTCTCGGATTTCATCAAAAATATCTTAACCTTAATGAAGGTTTTACGAGTTTGGAACATTTGAGGGTGAACTATCCCTTTAACAATTCATTTTTTATTACAAGCAGGAGTATGGCTCCACGTCACAATCACTACTGTAGACTCTGGTTTCAAATGACATTATCAAAGTAAGATTGCAGTGGTCATCTTTGGGACATTTTTGCTTCACTTTTCTACAGCAGAAGAAAGAGGAGATGTGTTGTCTATCTTTTTTTTTAATGTCTATGTCTTAGACAGCACAACAGTGTAGTCTAATTCTCTAATGAATGACTCCTATGAGAAGTTCTTTTTGAATCTCATGAATCGGATCTTTTTAGTAAATCATTAACATATAGCTTGACCAGTTTAATCTGATTCCCAAATGAACGATTCTCATGATCCGGTTCTTTTTAGTGAACCATAAGCATATAGTTCGACCAGTTTAATCTGATTCCCAAATGAATGACTCTCATAAACCGGTTCTTTTTAGTGAATTATAAACATATAGCTTGACCAGTTTATTCTGATTCCCAAACAAATAACTCTTATGAATTTGGTTCTTTTTAGTGAATCATAAACATATAGCTCAACCAATTTAGTCTGATTCCCTAATGAATTCCTCTCATGAACTAGTTCTTTTTAGTGAATCATAAACATATAGCTCAAACAGTTTAGTCTGATTCCCAAACAAATTACTTTCATGAACCAGTTCTTTTTAGTGAACCATAAGCATATAGCTCAACCAGTTTAATCTGATTCCCAAATGAATGACTCTCATGACCCGGTTTTTTTTAGTGAATCATAAACATATGGCGCAACCAGTTTAATCTGATTCCCAAATAAATGACTCTCATGACCCGGTTCTTTTTAGTGAATCATAAACATATGGCGCAACCATTTTAATCTGATTCCCAAATGAATGACTCTCATGACCCGGTTCTTTTTAGTGAATCATAAACATATGGCACAACCAGTTTAGTCTGATTCCCAAACAAATGACTCTCATGAACCGGTTCTTTTTAGTGAATCATAAACATACAGTGTGACCAATCTAAGTCAAATTCTCGAACAAAGTTAATCACAAAAATTCTTTGTGACAAATTTAATCGGATTCCAAAACAAATTACTCTTATAATAATTTACTCTTATAAATAACTTCTGCAATATTTTTTAAAAATGTATTTATTTTTGAAATGATCAAATCATTTAGTAACAGTATGAGTAAATTCTTTAACTATTCCCCAGTTAATTTCTTTTTGCACCCAAACTTTAGTATAAAAATCCAGATAGCATCATTCATTTTTTATTTTTCGCTTACAGCACATTTTACAACACGCATACCTGATTATTGCAACTGTACAAAACACAAACACAGCAACAACAGTAAACAGAACCAACAACACATCCACAGAATGGTACGAGTACCACGGCATCTTGTAGAACTCTGAGCGCAAGTGAGTCGCTCCTTTATTTCTCATCACATACTCGATCCAGAAGACAGCCGAATCCAAAGGCCTCATCGGTTGGTCCCTGTGCAGACTGGAGAGTTTCTGCATGTTTGTCCTGTAGGAGGTGTTACCAAGCAGTTCCTGTAGGGCTTGTCTAAAAGTATGTCTGCTGAACTCTGACAACTTAAGTATCTTACCCGCTCCTCTCTCCTGAATGCGTATTAAGTTGTCAAACTGGTCGAAGAACAAAGGGACGCCCAAAATCGGGACCCCATGGTATATGGCCTCCTGCACTCCATTGGTTCCTCCGTGGGCTACGAAGGCTTTGATCTTGGAATGTCCCAGGAGGTCGTTCTGCGGCATCCATTCTACAATAAGAGTGTTGTTGCCCACGGTAGATGGACGGTCTCCAAGATGTCTCCAGATGACTTTCTGAGGTAAACTAGCAAAAGCAGACGCAATATCATTCGCCATGTCGGCGGGGATACTTCTAACAAGTGTTCCCAATGACATAATAATAAAACCGTGGTCTCCCGAGTTCTGCACAAACTCTTCCAGATCTGCAGGAAGAGGCTTGGAAGGCTTGCATTGAAATCCACCCATGTAAACAACATTTGGCATGGTTGGTCTCGGGAACTCGAAGACAAAATCAGTCCTCATGAGCCAAATATCAGCAGCTTGAAGGAGGCTAACAATGTCCGTTTTGTAATCAAAATACTTATCTATTAACGCATCATAATGTGGACCGACCACAAATCTGTCCTGGAAGAAAGTAAAGCTCTGAAATAAAACATTTTTAACCCTTTGAGTGAAAGCCATTTTATCTGTATGGCCAGAGCCTGGTAAAGGTACATAAGACAGTGGAGATGGTGCTAAAGCAAAATGTCCTTCACCACTTGTGATCCATCGTACATTGAGAACAAGAGGGAGTTTTAGATAATGAGTTAAAATCACGCCGCCTGCTAAGGCAGGATCGGTGAGCACCAGGTCGTACCGCTCATCCTGAAGTCGTTTCACAAGCATCTTATCTTCCAAAATGACCGACACCATTTTACAAGACATATCATGTGCTTTTGACAACATGGAGAACAAATCGACCTGGATCTTCAAGAATGACAGTCCAGAAGCGTCGCCTCTTTCTATCTCTATCACTTTAAATAAATACTCTTCAAAAAGTCATCAGATTCGCTGAATTCATCTGCGATTGTGATGGAAGTGTAGAGAGGGGAGTTTTCCGTGATGTACCAGCTGGAACTGGGTCGGATCACGGTGATGCTGTGGCCCCTGGAGTGCAGCTCTTCTATAAGGACTTTCATATTGACCCAGTGGCTTCCATCGACGGGAAACAGTAAAACTTTTCCTCCGCTGCAGCTCGGCGTGAAAACAGAAATTGCCAAAAATAATCCAACAATGAAATGTGACTTCATTGTATCTGGCTAAAAGATCAAATAAAATAAATATTAACATATTTTAGTTATACCTCCTTTGCACTCACAAAAATATGTAAAACTTTTAAATAGAACAACCTTGTACCATATTGATATAAAAATAGAAAGAGTGAGAAAATCACGGTTTCCCAATCTGGGGTTCATAAACAAACTGCAAAGGGGTTTGTGAGTTTATTGAAAAGCTAATAATTAATTAAATCATAAACATGTAAAAAATAATTAATTTTAAAATATGTTTTTAAAAAATTCTTCAGAATTGGAGCAAACTGCTGTCCCACAACCAAATTTAAAAAGCATTTAAGTATCCAAATCTTAGATGTTTATTAAGATTCTTCTATTATCTTTTGAAACCCACAATAATATTTAAAATATTAGTAAGCTTAATACTTATAAAATCATAATTTACTGGGTACTTTCAACTGGGAGGTGGTTGTCCTGAACCAGTTGCAATATCTTTTTTGATTCTTTAAAAAAGTGAAGTTCAAAAAATATATTTTATATTTTCTTTGTAAATTACGAAACTTGAATGTGTCCCGCATTTGTGTATGTTTTAGTCTAATTGGCCGAGACTGAACTAAACCCATAAATTTATGATCAGCAAATATTCACGTGTCCCAATCTCTCATAGCTACAAGGTGTGAGTAGATAAATCCCATCATTTTAGATAAATGTGTTCAAAAGTCTGAAAAATCTGTATGTAACTTTAAGGAACGTTTCCAACTCTGACTTTGGACCAATTCTGTAGAATGGCCTATATTAATAAAATGTAATTATGTAATCATTTAAAAGGTAACTGTAATCTGATTACGATTATTTTAAAATCTATTAGAAGTACTTAATTTTTGGAAACATATTTCGTAATCCAGATTACATGTAATCGGTTACTACCCAGCTCTGCTTACTAATATAACTAAATTGTTACTAACTGATGAGGTTCTTACCTTAATTGTTCATGCATGCGTTAAGGACCAACACTTGCTCATTCCAGAGCTCTACTCATCTGAGCCACAAAGTTCAAATTATGCTTTACAAAGTCCACCTAAATTATTAACATGCAAATCAATAATTAACAGAGAGACACTATATAATGTGCACTCAGACATGTTTCTTCTGTAACCCTTTTGGACCCTTTTGATGTTTAAAACTATTTAAGAAATCAATTTAAAAAAATGTTATATATTCACTGAAATCTAGTCTTATGTATCTATGCAATATTGTCTTTTGTCTTTTTTTTTTTTAAAGATATTTAGTTATTTTGCTGAAATATCAGGCAACATTAAGTATGATCCAATTGAATACAGATTGTTCATTCATTAATCACAATTTAGTCACAGTTGTTTTTTTCCCACTTGGCACATACACAGCTCAGTTTGGCAGTGGTTGTGTTCTTGATTGTCATTTGTCTTCAGGCGTCACACAGTGCTTAGGCACTGTGGTTTTATGGCCTCTGGCATACTCAGATTTACCCAATGTCATTGCACGCTGACATCCAGACAGACATACGCGCTTACACATTACCTGCATGTTACGTGCTTGCTAAAGCTGTACAAGTGGAGACAGGACTGATGGATGGAAATATCTGGCCCACAGGACAAAGTATGAATCAAAGTTGAAGAATGAAAAGATGAAAAGGGAGGTGACACAATGAATAATAATAAAAATAACTATAGTTTGTCAGAGAAGTGGCCCAGCAGTTGCACGTGTGCGGGCACGTGCTGTTTATGTGGTGATGGAAAATCAAGTCTAGCTCATATAATTTAGAAGAATCCTTTCTGTAAGTCTCTGTCATCAAAATGCTACAAGAAAGCATTACATGTCAGGTTAGTCAGGTGGTAATGCAGAAGCGGAGAACACCTTAGGTGTGCATTATTTTTCTAATAATTCAGTTGTCTATTGTCAATTATTCTGCTTATACTATGGTTACAACAACTCACATTGTTCAGTTGTTGTATTTCAAAACAAGTTTTTGTCCTTAAAACGCTGTTGTGTACAGGACTAGTTTTTTAGGCATCTCATCTCAAGCCTCCGTTGCTCATTCCAACATGAGTTAAGCTGGTCCTTTGCTGGTTTATGCTGGTCATGTTGCTGGTCAAGGACCAGCATAAACCAGCAAAAGACCAGCATAAACCAGCATCAAAACATACCTAACCAGCATCCCAGCATTAAAACATAGCTACCAGCATATGCTGTTTTTTTCACCAGGGATAACGGTGCAAATGTTCAATATCTTTTCTGATTTATGTGCCTATAGCTAAATTGATCTTTTATATTTTAATTAATATTTTACCAAAATAAGAGGGATCATACAAAATGCATGTTATTTTTTATTTAGTAGTGATCTGAATAATATATTTCACATAAAAGTCATTTACATACTGTTCACAAAAGAAAATAATAGTTGAATTTATAAAAGTGATCCCATTCAAAAGTTTACATTTGCTCGTTTACATATGCTTGATATTCAGCTGTTTTATTAAGAGCCGGGGGTGAAAATCTTTTGAATTTTGAAGATCAGGGTAAATTTAACTTATTTTGTCTTCTAGGAAAGCTTCTGAAGGGCAGTACTAAATGAAAACAATATGATATTTAGGCAAAAGAAAAATGTACACGTCTTCATTCTGTTCAAAAGTTTACACCCCTGGCTCTTAATGTATCATTTTTCTTTCTAAAGCTTCAGTGAGCGTTTGAACCTTCTGTAATAGTTGCATATGAGTCCCTCAGTTGTCCTCAATGTGAAAAGATGGGTCTCAAAATCAGACAGAACCAAAAAGAACCAAAACCAAAGAATTTGTGGGACCTGAAGGATTTTTCTGAAGAACAGCAGGCAGTTTAACTGTTCAGGACAAATAAGGGACTCATGAACAACTATTATTAACAAAACAAAACAAAAAAAAAAACATGTAGGTAACACAGTGTTAAGAATCAAGTGTATGTAAACTTTTGAATCATTTTATAAATTCATCTATTATTTTCTCTTGTGGGCATATTATGTAAATGTCTTTTATGTGAAATATGTTATTCAGGTCAGTACTGCATAAAAAATAGCATGCATTTTGTATGATCCCTCTTATTTTGGTAAAATAATTAACATTTTGCAGATTCTGCAAGGTGTATGTAAACTGTAAATTTCAGCATCGCCACCAAATTGCTTTTTTTTAAAAAATACATTTTGTCTAAAGGTTCAATACACCTCCATTTAAAAAAATGAAGATTATTTCAGGCTTTGCAGGGTTAAGCTGTAGTGAAGTATGGTCCTATTCATTTTGGTGTAGACTATTTTATGAAGGTCATGAACTCTATTTCTGAAGGATAGGTAAACACAGAGCCCACAAATCTCAAGAAAATGAAAAAAATCCCTCAGAAAGGAATGGCAAAATACATCAGACTAGGTCACCGGGACTATACAGACTATTGCAAGGCTGTTTTAAAGCAGCCTCTTCTCATCCCAGCCTGGAAATTGTGTTTGCACCCGTTCCCCGAGCTGTCAACACAATTAGACATTTGAGGGGATATTATATAAACCGAATCAAGGTACTGCAAGATAGCAAGTTTACTCAAATACACCATAGCAACAAGAAGATTCATATTGAGCAATGTTTTTTCCCTCAAGGGTCGTTTCCACTCGCACAGAGCGCATTTTGGTTTCAAAACCCCTTTTTTCTCTCTCAATCAAATTTAATGTCATCTTTAAAACGTTTGGAGCAAAACACAATGCAAGTAGTGTGATGCCAAGCATCATGGTTTAAATTACATGGTCTTACACAATATCTCTATGTTCGCCGGTCACTTGGGCATGCAAAATAAACCATAGTAAAGCTGGACACTTTCTCTGGATTTCACGATTTCCTTCTTCCTACATTAAGACAGTGACAGTGAGCAGTCCAAGCAGCTAGAGGCACGGTTACGTAATCTGCTTTAGCTCATGATTTCACTCTTGGATCGAAGCCATTTGTTTTAGCGGACCACGGCATGTCACTGTCAATCATTAACACTATGTTTATAAACATTAATAAGGGTGGTTAATACTTAAATGAAGGGAGGAGCTTCATAATCCACTCATACTTTACAAATATGCTCATAAGTCACTGAGTTTATTGGAAAAAGTCTGAATGTTTGTGAAATTTTGACAAATCATATAAATAATCTGTTTACCATGATATTCTGAAATGTTTTGCAGACTTTTTCCACAATCATTTCGTGAATGATAAGCTGCATATGGACAATATTTTTATCCTATTTCAAATGAATGAGTTGACTTTAACTAAAGGATGCCCTCTAGTTACTATAGATTTGTTGGAGTGCTAGAATTAGCACATAGTAAAACTTTTTTAATGTTACAAAGAATTTATCATTTGAACAATTCCAGTTCTTTTGAACTTTTAATTTGTCAAAGAATCCATTCGGAAAAAGAATCAAAAACTCTGACAATATATTAGGCAGCACAACTGTTTTTAATGTTGATAATAATGAGAATGAATGTTTCTTGAGCAGCAAATCAGCATATTAGAATGATTTCTGAAGGATCATGTGACACTGAAAACTGGCGTAATGATGCTGAAAATTCAGCTTTGACATCACAGGAATAAATGACATTTCAAAATATATTAAAATAAATTTTAAAAAATTAAAATTTACAATATTACAGTATGTTGATCAAATAACCACAGCCTAGGTGAGCATAAGAGACTTTTGCATTTAAAAACATGAAAAAGTCTTATCGACCCCAGGCTTTTGAATGTTAGTGTATATTCATTTGCTTCATTTCTGCAAACAAAGGACTTTAATGGAACACTTTTTAATGCAAGCACCAAAGGTCAGGGAAGGCTTCTCAGCAGACGTAATGCTTTGTCATTAATGTTTTCAAAGCTTCTTAATCCCTTTTGTCTTTTTTTTTTATTTGAAATGATCTTCATCTCACAAACGTGCTGAACATCAGCTGTTTTCTATTACAGACCTACAGCAAGTTTTAAGTGAATGCAGCTGCTCATGAAAGAGGGACTGAATCATCAGTTTTATCCAAACTATCAAGGCTGGTGGGTGAACATCAGGCAGCCTCCAGCATTTGGAATAATAATGAATAGACTTTAAGCCCAAAGGCTTTAATAAACCATATGTTGTGTTGTCAAACCATATTTTCATGGTTTATAATCCAGGATTGCATTATTTATAATGATCATAATGTTTGGAGTACACATATTTGTACATTCATATTTTCATTGTCAGACACAAGTATTTTGTAATGACTATAACAATAACAATGATAATGGGGAAAATAATAATAATAATATAACAATGATAATATATATGTTGTGGAAAACTGTAGATAATTATTAAAGTTTTAATAAAGTAACTAAATGCATGAGCCTTCCAAAAAGAGGGGTAGAAACAATATCTTATTCTTATTATATATTCTTATCCTATCTTATTGCTGAGCTAACTAGTTGACTGTATATGAAGTGACAGTAAAAAGCCATTCTTTTATTTATTTATTTATTTATTTTATTTACAAAATCATGCTTAATCATTTCTTCCAGGGTATAAACGTGTCAGCACACATATTTTAGTACAACCATATTTAATTTTGTGTTTTATGCTTATACTAGAAAACACAGTTAAGCTATAGATGTGTGGTTTATTTTGCCGTTACCATGGTTTCACTGTCAATATTGTAGTAAAACCATGGTTAATTTTGTGGTTACTGTGATTTTACTACAAAAACATAGTTAAACTATGATTCTTGCAGTAAAAACATAGTTAATGTTGTAGTTACCATGGTTTTACTGCAAATTATATGGTAAAACCATGGTTAATTTTGTAGTTACTATGGATTTACTACAAAAACGACAGTTAAATCATGGTTCTTGTAGTAAAACCATGGTTAATTCTGTGGTTACTATAGTTTTACCATAAAAATAATAGTTAAACCATGGTTCTTGCAGTAAAACCATGGTTAATTTTGTAGTTACCATAGTTTTACTGCAACTTGTAAGGTAAAACCATGGTTACTTTTGTGGTTACAGTTTTACTACAAAAACGATAGTTAACGATGGTTCTTGTAGTAAAACCATGGTTTATTTTGTGATTACTATGGTTTTACTAAAAAACCATGGTTAATTTTGTAGTTACCATGGTTTTACTCCAAATCCTATAGTAAAATAATTTTTTTAAATTTTGTGGTTACCATGGTTTTACTACAAAAACCATAGTTAAACCATAGTTTAAATCTTTTGTATAATAAAAATGTTGAAAAAGATGTTTTTAAAACAGATGTTTATGATAAATGCACCCTATTTACATATGAATTAGTAGTTTCATTTTGTGGTTACTATGGTTTTACGACAAAAACAATAGTTAAACCATGGTTCTTGCAGTAAAACCATGGTTAATTTTGTAGTTACCATAGTTTTACTGCAAATTCTAAGATAAAACCATGGTTATTTTTGTAGTTACCATAGTTTTACTGCAACTTCTAAGGTAAAACCATGGTTAATTTTGTAGTTACCATAGTTTTACTGCAAATTCTAAGATAAAACCATGGTTATTTTTGTAGTTACCATAGTTTTACTGCAACTTCTAAGGTAAAACCATGGTTAATGTTGTAGTTACCACTGATTTACTACAAAAATGATAGTAAAACTATGGTTCTTGCAGTAAAACCATGGTTAATTTTGTAGTTACCATGGTTTTACTGCAAATTCTAAGGTAAAACCATGGTTAATGTTGTAGTTAGCATGGTTTTACTACAAATTCTAAGGTAAAACCATGGTTAATTTTGTGGTTACGGTTTTACTACAAAAAACGATAGTTAACAATGGTTCTTGCAGTAAAACCATGGTTAATTTTGTAGTTACCATGGTTTTACTACAAATTCTAAGGTAAAACCATGGTTAATGTTGTAGTTACCATGGTTTTACTACAAATTCTAAGGTAAAACCATGGTTAATTTTGTAGTTACCATGGTTTTACTCCAAATCCTATAGTAAAATCATTTTTTTTATTTTGTGGTTACTATGGTTTTACTACAAAAACCATAGTTAAACCATAGTTTAAATCTTTAAAACAGATGTTTATAATAAATGCACCCTATTTACATACGAATTAGTAGTGTCCACGTTAAATCTAAATCAGTGGTTCTCATTCGGCGGAAACCTGTTGAAAATGATGTTTATAATATAATAAAATATGTTTATTTATTGCTTGAACACTTGTTTACATACGAAGTAGTCCAAATGAAGTCCTTAGCAATGCATATTACTAATCAAAAATTAAGTTTTGATACATTTACGGTTGAAAATGTATGAAATATCTTCATGGAACATGATCTTTACTTAATATTCTAATGATTTTTGGCACAAAAGAATAATACAATGTATTTTTGGCTATTTCTATGTTACTTAAGACTGGTTTTGTGGTCCAGGGTCACGTATGTTTCGATTTCAGTGTTTGGTTTTAAAGAGATTTATGTATTTTGATGTATGTTATTAACTAAATGCCTGTCTGTAACTTATGATAAAGCCTTTGTATTATTATAAAAACAGAATGTGTTTTTCTCTCTTTAGTGCGTTCTTGCAGCGCTATCTAGTGGCCGTTACTCACAACAACAGTCTCTCAATCCCATCCTGCACCGCGAGCACCGCGCCGACTCCGAGTCCGAGCTGTCTGTCTGCTGCCAGGGGCGGACATGTTGGGGCGGCCTGTTGGAGGACAGTACCACATATATTTCTAATTTTACCGGAGAAAGTGACCGCAAAGCAGAGACGGGACACCATGGATGCCGTCAACGCTTTTAATCATGAGGTGTGTGTGTATCCAATAAGATGAAACGACTATAAAATGGCGGTTTGTTGAGCACAAGCGTTCAATGTGTAGCAACGGCCCAAGCCAGATGAAGGCCTCAGTGTTTAAAATACGCAGTTGCATGCTGCCAGTTTGAATCTAGATGATCATACGGGACCGTCCTTTCGTAAACGTTGTGTAAAAGCTTTGATCTGTGTATTACGATACTTTAAACGCCATGATAACAGGCCTAGCAATGATAATAGACAGCATGGTCTGCAGTTGGTCACTTTGCATGTTTGTTTCTGCTTTTTTCAACGCCTGATCTCACATTTATGAATACACATCTCTGCAAAAGTTATAAGATGACGTACAAACTTGTGCTCGTGTTGTTTACAGTCTACGCGCTCTGTGTGTGCACGTTAGCTCCTCTTGTATGAGTCTCCAGCGTAAAGGTTCATTCATGGTCATGGGACGTCTATAAGCTGTCACAGTTCATTCTTTCACTAACTTTATATTGCTCGCTAATAGTTAAGATAAACAAATGTGCCCGCAAATTGTCCAAAATTCTAACAGAAATATTGTTAAGAGACCATATTCTACAAAGAAGCAGCATTTTAGTAACCCCCATTAAGTTCTGGCACCGAAAACCGTGAAAATAAGTCGCAAACGAAATTTTTATTTTTTTCTCTGGCCCCTTAAAAGGATGTTTTTGTTGCTGTACCTTTAAGAAACACATTCTGCTCATCTAACCTCCGCCTACTGTAGTTCAGTGCTTATCAGTAGATTTCCAGTATGCGTTGTTTAAGGTTATGTAAATATGAGCGGTTATTTGTAAAGTGTTGTATTTATTTTTTCAAACCTGATAGGTAAATTGTGTGTGATTTCTGTAAGTTACCACTACACTGAATGCAAAAATGATTGTTTTCAAACACGTTTTTCCGCACACGCTTCCTTGTGTGTTATTGGTCAGGCAAATCGATAGTCCCTCCCCCAGACTCACAGCATTGGTTTAGCGAGTGTCACTATTTCGGGACTGGTCAGGATGCTGAGAGTGCAACAGTGTTTGCCCACTCTGGAAATATTTTTTCCATTCATTTTTCACATACAGATTTTTTTTTCTTTGTTAGAACAATCAGATAGAATGTGATTCACAACATTACAAAACTATTAGTATGTGATACATTTGAATATGAACTTACTTCGGAACTGTTAAAAAAGTATGTTTTATATAGTATAAACATGGGTAGTATGAATGAAATTCGAAAGTGCTATATGTGTCATGTTACTGTCACGTGACCTACTAGCATCAGTCGCTTTACTGACATTCATAAATCATCTCCTGTTGCCTCATGGGATAGTTTAAAGTGTTCATCACTTCAGAATCATGCCAGAACTAGTAGGTCGTCCAGGTACTTTTTGTTTTTTAAATATTATAAATTAAGACGTATTAGTCTTTTGGCGTCCTGTTTTTTGCATACTGTGTTGTAGTATTCAGATGCATTCATATGCATATATTAAAGTAGCTTAGAGAGCGTAGGCAGACTGACTGTTTCATCATTCCCAGTGCTTCATTTGAAGTGGGCGGGTGCTGAAGAGTTAATTTGGTGTGATTTGTTTGTTTGATTCTCAGACTGGAGATTTTTTTTTTTTTTTCACAAATTGAGTTTTTTATTTCCAGAACTGTCACTGAGTCAGTGTATAATTGATTTATTACAGTTGTCTCTGCATGTTAAGATGAAATAAAGGGAGGTATTTTAACTACGATTAAATTAAATCACTTTCCTCTTTCCACAAGAAGTTCAGTATAAGCAAGTTTGAATGTGCCAAGGATATATGAGTATTAAAGTTATTTAAAAGCTATACCCGTCAACCACATTCTGATGCATCTATATTTTTTAATGGTATTAAATTATAAAGGGCAAAATGGAATATGTAAGTATACTACATGTCCATGAACCATGGTGTAATATCACAGTATTCAATAAACATAGCAATATCATGGTACTTGTTATGCTTCGCACAAAAATTACCTTGAGGTTGCTTCCACTCAACAAGCATTTCCAGCAATTTTAAGCTTTTAGGGTGAGGTTACCCAATAATATATTTTCCATATTTCACCTCAGCCCTCATTAGCATCATATGCCCTAACTTTACTTTATGTCTCTGTTGCAGTTGTTCTCCTTGATGGACACCAAGCCTCCCATCTCGAGGGCCAAGATGATCTCCATTACCAAATCTGCCATAAAAGCCATTAAAGTAAGTTGATCTTGATGTTGAAGTGCAGAGATCACACCAATCGCAACGGACACTTAAAGAAGTCCACTTCCAGAACAACAATTTACAGATAATGTACTTACCACCTTGTCATCCAAGATGTTAATGTCTTTCTGTCTTTAGTTGTAAGGAAATTATGTTTTTTGAGGAAAACATTTCAGCATTTTTCTCCATATAATGGACTGATATGGTGCCCCGAGTTTGAATTTCCAAAATGCAGTTTAAATGCGGCTTCAAACGATCCCAAATGCGGTTGTAAAGGATCCCAGCTGAAGAAGAAGGGTCTTATCTAGCAAAACAATTGGTTATTTTCATAAAAATAATACAATTTATATACTTTTTAATCTCAAACACTCGTCTTGTCTTGCTCTCCCTGAACTCTGTGTATTCTGGCTCAAGACAGTTAGCGTATGTTGAAAAACTCTGATCGTGTTTTCTCCCTTAACTTCTAAATCATCCTATATCGCTGTTTTACCTTTTTTGTTAAGGGTGTTTGATCTTCTTTGCATGTTCACTTTGCAAAAACTGAGTCGTAACTTTTATGGCGATGTAGAATGATTTTGAAATGATTTTTGAAGTTGAGGGAGAATATACGATTGGAGTTTTTCAACATACCCTAACTGTTTTGAGTCAGAATACTCAGAGTTCAGAGCATTTGAGATTAAAAAATTTTTAATTGTATTTTTTAAATGAAAATAACCGATCGTTTTGCTAGATAAATCGCTTCTTCCTCGGCTGGGATCGTTTACAACACATTTGGGATCGTGTGAAGCCACTTTTTGATTGCATTTTGGAAGCTCAAACTTGGGGCACCATATCAGTCCATTATATGGAGAAAAATCCAGAAATGTTTTCCTCAAACACAATTTGTTTACGCCTGAAGAAAGAAAGACATGAACATCTTGGATGACGAGGGAGTGAGTACATTATCTGTAAATTGTAGTTCTGGAAGTGGACTTCTCCTTTAATGCTGTTGGGTTAAAATATGATACGGTCAGTGTGTGTACGGCTCAGATTTCTAAATCCTAATCAAAGATGCTTTAGCACATTTAAAAATTATCTTTTTAATCTGTTTTAATTTTGTGTGTCTTCCAGTTATACAAGCATGTTGTCCAAATCGTAGAAAAGTTCATTAAGAAGGTAGGTGCCCATCTGGACTGAATTTGAGATGGATAATTGGTTGCTTGTGTTCATTTACTGAGTGATGTTTTGTGCGCAGTGCAAACCCGAGTATAAAGTTCCAGGACTCTACGTAGTGGATTCCATCGTGAGACAGTCACGGCATCAGTTTGGAGCCGATAAAGATGTGTTTGGACCTAGGTTCACCAAAAACATCACAGGAACATTTGAGAATCTATGCTTGTGTCCCACAGAAGATAGGGTGAGAATATCTGTTTAGCAATACGCCTATTTTTATAATTCTTTTAGTACCCACATTGTGATTTAAAAGTTTTGAATGCTCACTTCATAATATTTCTCTTCCTCCTTCAGAGTAAGATAGTGAGAGTGCTGAACCTGTGGCAGAAGAATGGAGTGTTTAAGATCGAGGTCATTCAGCCTCTGTTGGACATGGCTGCTGGATCCAGCAGCTCAACAGGATTGGACAATGGCCCTGATGGGGGTAAGAAACTGATGTGTGACATTGTGAATATCTCAGTGATTTTAATGTGCTTCTTATCTGTTAAGAGATTTGTTTTGTGATACAAACTTGTCTTTCTGGTCGCAAGTATGAGCAGCAAGACAGTAGCAAATGTTTGGGGTAAGTAAGATTTGCTTTGAGAGAAATCAATATTGTTATGCGGCAAGGAAACTATAAATAGATCAAAAGTAACAATAAAGAAAGATTTCTATTTTAAATGAATGCTGTTATTTTTAACATTTCATTACAAACAATTATGAAAACGTATCATAGTTTCGACAAAGACATTAAGCAGCAAAATTGTTTTTGTTGAGTATTTCTTGAGCACAAAATCAGCATATTATAATGATTTCTGGAGTAATGGCTGCTGAAAATTCACCTTTACTATAACAGGAATAAATAACATTTTAAAATATTACAGTCAAAACAGTTATTTAAAAATGTAATAATACCTCGCAGTCTTAATGTTTTACTGTATATTTGATTAAATAAATGCAGTCTTGGTGAGCATTAGAGTCTTTATTCAAAAACATTTTAAAAAAAAACTTACAGACTCCAAACATTTGAACTGTAGTGTAGATGTTTTAATAGTCTATCATTTAAAGGGATAGTTCACCCAAAAATAAAAAATTCTGTCTTTAATTACTCATCTTCATGTTGTTACAAACCCGTAAGACCTTCGTTCATCTTCGGAACACAAATTAAGATATTTTTGATGAAATCTGAGTGTTGTCAAAAGTAGCGACCACGATACCAGTTGGTAGTGGAATTTTAAAAACGTCCATTTCCCGATAACATTTGAGCGCTGTTGAGCAGTTTGCTAAACACTGTTGATTGGCCATTGTGTTCACATGCTCAACCAGGTGCTCACACAGCAGCACATAGAAGCAGGGTTGCCAGGTTTTCACAACAAAACCTGCCCAGTTGCTGCTCAAAACTAGCCCAAAAGTTCTCATTCTCATTTCGAGGGGGGTCCCCTGGTAAAAGCATTTCAGGGGGTAAAATGCACGTTTTTGGTGCGGTTCATCTAATAAAATTAGCATTCCGGGATCTAAACATTACGTTATTGGGGTTGCTTCAACACACGGACATGAAAAACAACCTACAGCAACAGTACGAATGTAGCCCAATCTCGTGGAAAAAAACGCAGAGTTGGCAACACTGCATCAGAGCGTTTGAAAGCCGCGTCTATCAGCGGATCCCTGATATCTGCACATAGACGGATCTGCTGATAGATGCGACTTTCATATGCTCCCATGTGCTTCTGCGTGAGCGCTTGAAGAGCTTGAACCGATGATCATTGTAGCCAGTCACAGTCATATCTGTTGAGCATGTGAACGCAATGGCCAATCAGCAGTGTTTAAAGGGGTTTATTGGATGCAAAGTTCACTTTTACATGTATTGGCAGTATGTTCAAATCTACCCTATAATGATAAAAATCCATGCAGTGATTTTTATTTTAATTCATATCGCACCATTCTCAGATGAGGTGTGTTGGTGTGGCATCACGCCGAGAGGCTGCTCCCATGATAGTTGATTGACATGAGCGTCTTGCCTCAGATCAGCTGTCACAGTCCAACCTCTATTGTTTCGATGCTGGAGCAGGGACGTAAGTTAGACAAGAATATCTCTGATTGAGCGATTGATGATTTTTACAGAGCTGATTTTGACAAGGTAAAAATGGTGTTGTTTTACACAACCATTGCGAATTTTTAACCAAAGTATATTATAGACTTTATTAAGACCCTAAAGAATCATATCAACTTGTGGAAAATGGGCATCCGATGACCCCTTTAAGAATCCACTCAACAGCGCTCAAATGTTAGTGGGAAATGGACGTTTTTAAAATTTCATGTTAGATAGCACTATTTCTGACCCAGCATAGACAGCAACACAACTGACACAGAAGAGAAGAAATTACTGAATAAAGTTATTTTAGTTTTCGTTGCGCACAGAAAGTATTCTCGTAGCCTCATAACATTGTTTGAACCACTGATGTCGCATGGACTGTTTTATCTGTGTCCTTGCTACCTTTCTGGACCTTGAACGTGTCAGTTGCGTTGCTGTCTATGCAGGGTCAGAAATCTCTTTTTAAAAGGTTTTTTTTAAAAGGTTTTACCTTGTTAGGTTTAATTTTAGAGTTTCTTACTGCCCTATAATAGCTTCATTATCAATGTGTTTCTGCAGCATCTCCACAGTCTCCTGTGAGGGAGCAGGAGGCTCATCCTGTGGTGACGCCAAACACGATCGCAGCAGCTGTGCCTCAGCTTCAGAACTCAGATGCCTTTGCGGCTGTTGCTCAGCTAATTCAGTCTTCTCAAGGACAGCAGGTTAGTCGACTTCCTGCATATCAGATGTTTGCAAAGATCAAAGCATTGAACACCTTGGGGTGTTAACATAGAAAATAAGAGAAATTATGAAAGAATTTTAGTCCTTTTAGGATATTCATGTTCACTGTTTTCTTAAGCTTCAGCAGATGCTTCAGAACTTTCAGCCGCCGGGGAAACCTCAGTCTCCAGCTGTGGACAATAACAGAAGTCACCTCCACCTACAGGCTCAGGCTATGACTGCCACCTCTACGCTCACACATCAGCACATCCATCACGCACCACAGCCTGTGGAAAAGAAAGCCACCTTCGACAAGGTGAAAAAAGATTTCAGTTGGTTTTGAACCTGCTCTGGGTATTTAAAAACAGACAGTACAGCTCATCTAAAAACTGTGAGATAAAACTACTTTTTTTTTTTTTTCTTAAAGAGTAGTTGATAGATATTTATAATAACAAATTACAATAAAAAATCTGTTTTAAAGGAGAAGTCCACTTTCAGAACAACAATTTACAGATAATGTACTCTCACCCCCATGTCATCCAAGATGTTCATGTCTTTCTTTCTTCAGTTATAAAGAATTTGTTTTTTGAGGCAAACATTTCAGGATTTTTCTTCATATAATGGACTGCTATGGTGCCCCGAGTTTGAACTTCCAAAATGCAGTTTAAATGTGGCTTCAAATGATCCCAAATGCGTTTATAAATGATCCCAGTCGACGAAGAAGGGTCTTATCTAGTGAAACGGTTATTTTCAGAAAAATAATACAATTTAAATACTTTTTAATGTCAAACTCTCATTTTGTCTTGCTCTTCCCGACCTCTGTGTTTTCCCGGTTCATGACAGTTAGGGTATGTCGAAAAACTCCCATCTCATGTTCTCCCTCAACTTCAAAATCATCCTATATTGCTGTTTTACCTTTTTTGTTAAGGGTGTTTGATCATCTTTGCATGTTCACTTTCCAAAGATTGGGTCGTAACTTGAACGGCGATGTAGGATGATTTTGAAATGATTTTTGAAGTTGAGGGAGAAAATATGATCGGAATTTTTCAACACACCACTGTCTTGAGCCAGAATACACAGAGTTCAGGGAGAGCAAAACAAGATGAGTGTTTGAGATTAAAAAGTATTTAAATTGTAGTTTTCTAATGAAAATAACCGATCGTTTCCCTAGAATGCACAAAATCCACAAAAATGCAATTTTCATCATGAATAGTAATGTTTCTTGAACAGCAAATCAGAATATTAGAATGATTTCTGAAGGATCGTGTGACACTGAATTTTGGAGTAATGGCTGGAAAATCATCCCTAGTTGGCCTAAAATTGCTGACTTTCTCTTTCCTCTTCATTTTTCAGACCCTTCTGGATCGCTTTGATTATGACGATGAGCCAGAAGCGGGTGAGGAAGCTAAGAAGGATGAAACGCCGTCTGTCCAACCTACTATGTAGGAAGCATCTCCTTTACTATGTTTGAACTCTGATATACAGTATATTACCTATTACATTTGTGCAGAATTTTAAATTTGTCATTTCTCCTGTGTCTCTGCAGGGGATTTCCTGAGCAGACCGTCCCAGGATTTCCACCAGCCAATCAGCTGCAGCACTTTCAACAACATATGATGGCCGTATCACAGCGGCAACAGGTATATTACTACAACCCCTATATACAGAGACATTTTGGGCTGAAATCCAGGGTTCGTACAAGGTACTGAAAGTGCTAGAAGTACTTAAATTTGACTTTTTTAAAATTAAGGCCTGGAAGACCCTTGAAAATAGCAATATTCCTGAAGAGGTACTTGAAAAGTGCTTAAGTTATTGAAAGACAATGTATCTTTGAAGTAAGTGTTTAAATGTTTATATCTCTTTAATATACGTTCACGCAAATTCATTTTTTGCTTATTTCAGTTAATAAAAGTAGTACAAAAAAAAAAAAAACAGCTAAGCCAGTAGTAACTGAGTCAATTGAGTGACTCATTTACACTGATTCAAACTTGTGACTCTGATTATTAATTTCAAGCGATTCACTAGCACAAACTGGATCCAATTAGAAGAGACAATAATTTGAAAATGATTTACTGTTTCAAAGTGCTCCAATTGGATCGTGTATCTGTTACAGATTGCGTGTCACAAATAATTTGATTTAGATCTGGACTTTGGAGTGGGTTCGCAAATCATTTGATTTAGATGGAACTTTGCATATATGTGAATCATTTTATTCAGATTGGAACTTCGGAGTGGGTTTGCGAATCATTTGATTCAGATCATGACTTTGGTGCAGGTTCGTGAATCATTTCATTCATTTATCATGAATCATTTGTTTCAGATCAGGATTTCAAAATAGTTTTGCAAATCTTTTTTTATGATCTTTTTTTATAAATAAATAGTAGAAAACATCAAACCATTAAGGAAGTACAATTAGAAAAACAAAACAGAAAAAAGAAAAAGAAAGCATACCTTAAACTGTGGTTTTAATTTGAAAGAGAAGACATTGCTTGGTAAGTGGGATCTCTGATTGAAGTCCCTGAAAATCAAAATATTAGTGCTTGAAGTCCTTGAAAGTTTCATTTTACAGTATCTGTATGAACCCTGGAAATCTCATTTTGACATTTTTCTGTAATTTAATAAATCGATAGTCACGTTTTGGTTTTTATTGTTGTATGCTCAGGTTGTTCTACCTTCGAATGGACAGGTCCAAGGCTTTGGTCTAATGACCTCTCAACCCTATCCAGACATGATGCCTCAGATGGGGCAGGCACATGCAGCTTTCCCACCTCAGAATGACACCTTCAATCAACACATGGCTGGACATCAGCATCCGGTAAAATCATTGCAAAAATAAAAAAAGAAAAATAACAGATTGTTAACTGTTAAGTTGTTGTAGAATTTCATACTAATCTGATAACTTGTGGCACAGGAAATGATGAATTCAGATGCATCCACCAGGCCTTACCCCGATGGCAAGAGGTCACGGTCGCGTTCAGGGTCGAGGTGCGTACAACAAATCACTGTCCTTATGAACAACATTTTTAAGTCCTCATGACAAGGTTAAATGTTGTTGTTTTTGTTTCAGATCTCCTAAAAGAAGAAGGTCACGATCCAATTCCCGTACGAGACGAATGCGGCATCGACGGTCGCGCTCTCGTTCTCGAGAGCGACGGCGTCAGTCGCCTCGATCGCGGTCTCAGGAAAGAAGAGACAGAGAAAAAGAACGAGAACGAAGGCAGAAAGGCCTTCCTCCTGTAAAGAATAACACTCTCAGTGGTAAGCAAGGCAACTTTTTTTTACTACTGTAACCACCAGTCACGCTCGCCCATTTATAAAGTATGCATAAACACAGTAATAAACCTTCTTCCTAAAGCTAGTGTGACACTGTGTATCTCTCTCTTTCAGTGTGCAGTACTACTCTCTGGGTGGGGCAGCTAGATAAAAGGACACAGCAGCAGGACGTGGCCTGTTTACTAGAGGAGTTCGGGCAGATAGATTCAATTAATGTACGTTCTTGAGAATTAGAGTAAGATAAGATGTTGAATTTCTGTGCTGAAGTCTCATTTCGTCTTGTCTGATTTCAATAGATGATTCCTCCTCGTGGTTGTGCCTACATTGTCATGATTCATCGTCAGGATGCCTATCGAGCCTTGCAGAAACTAAGTAGAGGTCCATACAAAGTCAACCAGAAAGCCATTAAGGTATCTGATGATAATTTTAGTACAGATTGTCAACCCCCCCCCCCCCCCCAAAACATTGGAAACTTTTAAACTTGAATCTTTTCGACTTAAAACATCACTATATTTCTCCAGATTGCCTGGGCTCTGAATAAGGGCATTAAGGCTGAATTCAAGCAGTATTGGGATGTGGAGTTGGGTGTGACCTATGTACCATGGTCCAAAGTAAAGATGGAGGACCTGGATGTGTTTAGAGAAGGAGGGATGCTGGACCCTGATACTCTTGCACCAGGTAACATTTGCAACCAATTGTTAAAGGGATAGTTCAAACAAAAATAAAAATTCTGTCATTAATTAGTCACCCTCATGTTGTTCCAAACCCGTAAGACCTTTGTTGTTCTTCAGAACACTAATTAATATGAAATCTGAGAGCTTTCTGACCATAGACGGCAATGCAACTGACACGTTCAAGGCCCAGAAAGGTAGTAATTTGCATTGCTGTCTATGCAGGGTCAGAAAGCTCTCAGATTTTATCAAAATATCTTAATTTGTGTTCTGAAGATGAACAAAGTTATTACAGGTTTGGAATGACATGAGGGTCAGTAATTAATGACAGAATTTCCTTTTTTTTTTTTTTTTTTTTTTTTTTTTCATTTTCATGTCCATTGAGGGCACATAGTAATGTATTGTTTGCATGTCCATGTTCAGAGTGGAGAAGCTCTCAGATTGAGCTGGAGAAGGCAGAAGAGTCTCAAAACGGCAGGCCTGAGGTGGGAAAAGTGGAGGAGAGCCCGGCTGTAGTACCTATGCAGGTAACTTATAATGCCCTGGTTCTTAATCTTAAAGTTTTTGGGTTTGGTCCTGTTTATTTATTTGTCCTATTTTTGTTCTTTTTCAGGTTCCTCCTGTCCAGCCTATGGGAGCAGTTGGTGTCCCACCTCCAGGATTCCCAGGACCCATGAACATCCCACCTCCCTCATTCCCACCTGGGGTTCCCCCACCCCCGGGTCCCTTCATACGGCCGGGCTTTAACCCCATGCAGATGCCTCCAGGTACGGCAAAACTAGTGACACAATGTTGTTAAAGGGCTAGTTCACCCAAAAAAGAAAATTCTGTCATTAATTACTCACCCTCATGTCAGTGTCATGTCCTCCAAACCCATGAGACCTTTGTTTATCCTCAGAATACAAATTAAGTTATTTTTGATGAAATCCAAAAGCTTTCTGACCCTGCATAGACGGCAATGTAACTGAAATGATCCCACTCCCAGAAACATAGTAAAGACATCATATAAGTAGCTCATGTGACATCAGTGGATAAACCATAATTTTATGAAACTACAAGAATAACTTTTGTGTGCAAAGAAAACAAAAATAACTAATTTATTCAGTGATTCTTTTCCTCTGCGTTGCCTATGGAGGGTCAGAAAGCTCTTGAATTTCATCAAAAATATCTTAATTTGTGTTTTGAGGATAAACAAAGGTCTTACGGGTTTGGAATGACATGCAACTGAGTAATTAATGACAGAATTTTCATTTTTTGGTAAACTATCCCTTTAAGTGTCTTGTCAGAATAGATGTTTTGTTTTTTGAAGAGTACTGTATCACTTACTAACACCATTATTCTTTGTTTCAGGATTTCTCCCCCCAGGTGCCATGCCTCCTCTAGGTGCCAGTGGGCCTCCTCCACCTACAGCAGGGATCGGCATGCCTCCAGGTGGGCGGGCTTTATTGTATAGACTGTACCTAATTTGATTTTTATAGGCTTGACCAGTAAGCCAGTATTTAGTTTCTATATATTCCCCATCTTGACAGCAACACTGACATGATTTTTTCGCTGTAGTTGGCAGCTCAGTTGAAGACCTTTCGAACGATCCAGCAGGTATGGGCCCAAGAATCAACAGTGATGGAACAGAGGGATTCAACTCAGGTGTGTTTATGTGTAGATTTATTAATCAACCAAAATATTATAAAGTACATGATAATAAAGCATAACTGGTGGCCATTGCGTTCCCAAATGCGTGCTAAACTCACAGCAGATGCAATAAACAAATTCACTGTATTTGCTGTAAACGGAGCCGTTCTGGGGCACGGAAAACATTGGATCACGAGCTGATGGCCTGAACGAAGTGCATGACTTGATGACGAGATTAAGCCATATTGTGCTTTCGATTTTAGTTCGTTTGACAAGTACTGTGCCAAAGCATAATGGCCCAAAACACAACTTTAAAGACGTTTTATGTTAGAATATTTTAAAAATCTACAATTTTTGTCTGGAAGATCAAAATGGTTTAATATCGTCATGTGACCACAATATCATCAAGGCAGTTTTGCTATCGTGATACCACGATATTGACAATATCCTTGCATTCCTAGTCTTTAGTGTTACATGATCTTGCAGAAATCATTTTAATATGCTAATTTGGAGCTTAAGAAACATCTTTTTTGTGGAAACGCTGATAATGTAGCATCACAGACATTCTCCAGCATTTTTTTTCAGTGATTAATCTCTCTGCGTGAAGTCATTTCATTGTTATTTCATTAACTCTGCAGGAAACCAGGTGCCTCCTGGAGGTCCACCAGGCATGGGCATGCAGTCTCCACCAGGTCTTCTAGGTTCAAGGCCGGGTATGATGCCTCTCCAGCGGCCCCCGGGGATGCCGCTCCCACACATGCAGCGCTTCCCCATTCCACCTCCTCGACCTGGCATGCCACCCATCCCACCACAAATGATGCCACCCAGGGGTCCACCTCAGATGATGCACCGAGAGCCACCACCCGGAGGCTTCGGCATGCCACCTCCTCCTCATGGCATGAGGGGTCCCTTCCCACCTCCAGGTCCTCCCTTCATGAGACCTGGCGGACCCAGACCAGACGGGCCGAATGATCACGAGGTGAGACCGTTCAGAGGCGAGCGCCCTGGTTTAGGAAGGGGCAGAGATCGAGAGCAGGACTGGTACGGAGGGCGGCGCCCTTTCGGTGAGAGGCCGGAAGGTCGCGAGCGATTTGGAGGCTGGCACGAGGAGCCGGAAAAACAAGGCGGGTGGGACCGAGAGAGAGAACGCAGGGACTGGAGGAGAAGTCCGGATGGAGATAGGGATCGAGATCGAGATCGAGATCGAGATAGAGATCGAGGACGGGATGGTGAAGAACGGACAAGGCGCTCTGCAGGAAGCAGAGAGAGGAGCACACGCTGGGACAGAGACGATAGACTCGATCGACTGGGTCTCACCAGCGAGGAACCCAACGAGAGACTTGCAGCCAGTACCAACGAGCCTAGTGCAAACGCTACTAAAGAACTTCCCGAAGCCAAGCCAGATGTTCCAGCACCTTCCACCGCAGACTCAAAAGCCTCAGAACCTATAGCAGAGAACAAATCTGCCGAGCAAACACACGCGGAAGAATCATAGAGGCCTCTTTATATGTCAAGACCATATGAGCTTCTCACATGTCAGTGCTAATCTTGAATACTGCTGGCTAGAAAGCAAGTCCAACTGTTGTGGGATGCTTTACGCACGCATACGATGCTTGGTTTTTCATCCTAAACCAAGTTTTTCAGACTTTATAAAGCATCTTTTGGCAAACGTGGAGCGTTGCCTTGTGAATTTATTGTCCCACCTCAATGAAGCTTGAATGTTGTATTAAAACTGAAGATAAGGAAAAGAAACGATTAATGATCCTGCTGTAAATATGCTAACATTACTCGAATAATGTTTGTAGATTTTGACTGGCCGGTTGTTTTTTTTTGGTTTTTGTTTTACAAAGATATCCCTGTTGAGTTTCAGTAATGGAAACATTGACTAAAATATGACATTAAGACCCTTTTGCTGTAATGTTTTTAACTTAATGTTTACAACATACAGAAAAAAAAAAACAAAAAAAAAAAACACAAGATGTTTTTATAATTTTTAAGTTTTTGGAGATAGCACCTCCAAATATTTCAGTGATAGGAATTTGGTTTTAATAAAATATTTTCATACCAAATGAATGAACTGACTTGTATGCAAGTTGTTTCAGTCTTTTTATCCCATACCCTAGTGATTTATATAAGTATTTGTGCCAACTAGTAAGGTTAAGAAGTTTAAAACTAAATAAACTGATTACTGTTTACTGGGCCTTATGGCATATACAGCCATACTGTGGTATTTATCTCGTGACTCTATTTCTAAACCATTCGTTATGGTTTGAATAGGATCTATGTCTATATGAATAGGCCATGACTGTGGAATTAGCCAAAATCATGTGACCGTATGTCAAGGTCAAAGTGACAACCTTGTGCTTTGATTTATCAGTTGCTATATCTCATGTATGTGACCCTGGACCAAAAAAACTGTCGTTTGTAGCACAGGTATATTTGTAGCAATAGCCAAAAATACATTGTATGGGTCGAAATTATCATTTTTTTAATGCCAAAAATCATTAGGATATTAAGATCATGTTCCATAAAGATATTTTGTAAATTTCCAGCTGTAAATATATGAAAACTTACTTTTTGATTTGCAATATGCATTGCTAAGAACTTCATTTGCACAGCTTTAAAGACGATTTTCTCGGCCAAATGTTGTCCTGTTCTAACAAACCATACATGCATACATTTATAAATCTCAATTTCAAAAAATTTGACTGGTTTTGTTTAAAAAAAAAAAAAAAAAAAAAAAAATAGAAAGCCAGAATTTGTGAATTATAAAGCGACATTAACGTCACTTCCATATGACAGCGTGATACCAAAGTGACACGCCAGACTTTACTCCAATCAGCGTCGACCACTACCCTCTGCCTCCTGATTGGTCAGTTCGGCTGACGCGCCGCCCATTTCTTATCAAACAGTATCCGTTTCTTTCACTCTCAGTCAGAACTTTACAGTTTGAATAATTCAAAGGCAGCATGGTGAAGAAGGCTGTTTGTGTGCTTAAAGGCACCGGGGAAGTGACCGGCACCGTTTATTTCGAGCAAGAGGTAAACAAAATTGTGTTTTTGCTGCGTATGTTATGACGCTCCTGTAGCAGGAGAGCAGCCCGCGCAGCGAGCTAGCCTGTAACTACGTCTCGCTTTACGTAATGTCAAATATGTAACGGTAACGTATAATTCAAGACTCCACGCGTTAGCTTGACATGCTTAAGCGTGATATGCATTTGCACGGGATTAGCTCTGCTAATGTCACGCAGATATTGATGGCCAAATCTGATATTAAACTACAGTGGCCTGTTACACGATTTCAGTAGATGACTGATTTATGTGCAATGTAAATTACATTGCATAAATGCGTTAGAACCGTTAAAAGCAGGTCAGCAGTGACCTTTGATACGATGGCAGGTTTGCGTTATTAGTCTGTCATGCATTTGCACATGAAATTGGGACTTTCTGAAGCGTTTGGTGGCAGGCACTGGTGTGGCCTTAAAAATCCAATGAAATTATAAGTGGAAGGCACATTTGCTGAGTCATGCTCTTCTGTCTTTCTTTGTTTGCTGTCACAATTTTGCCAGATAGGACAGAGATCACGGCGCAAGTTGCATGCTGTGCTGGTGTAATAGTTGAAAACACCATTTATAGTGTTTGTTATAGTTGCAAATCTAATCATATTTATTATGCTTTGTCTTCACACTGATAATTAACACTATAAAGTTTAATCTGCATGTTATCCACAATTGTGTCTTTGGGGTCTTAAGAGGTCCTTAAGAAGTCTTAATTCACCCTTCCACAAATTAAAACTGAGCAGAGTCTTATTCATAGTTATGGCATTAAATGATGCGTGCGTTGCGCAAAAAAAAATAAATAAATAAAAATAAAATTACCTGGTAACCAAACCCACAACTTTGGTATTGTTTATAACCATGCATCATGCCAAACAATTAATACATTTGTTTTCTGAAGTGATATGAAACTAACATTGACTAAAGGAGTGATCTGTTTCTTTTAGAGTGATACATCTCCAGTGAAGCTCTCAGGTGAAATCACTGGTCTTACTCCAGGAAAGCATGGTTTCCATGTCCATGCTTTTGGAGACAACACAAATGGTAAGATCAGTTACTCATGTCGCTGATTGTAAAGTACAGGTTAATCCCATTAGGACTGAAGACTTTACTTCAAACCATTTTGTTTTCTCACAGGCTGCATCAGTGCAGGTCCGCACTTCAACCCTCATGATAAAACTCACGGTGGACCAACTGATAGTGTCAGGTGAGTTAATGAGTGTGCTGTATGGTTACAGATCACAGTACAAACTCTACCTGCCCACGAAGTTGTCCGATTTGGGTAAATCTCTACAAATCAAGTAGGTGTATATTAAAAGAACAGTACTTCCTACATAGTGTCCTACTTCTGTATTTAGTAAGATATTGCAGTGTTCAGAGAGCACTATAATAATTTGTCTGTTAGCTGACGTGTTCATCTCATTTGAAATTACTTGGTTATTTACAGAAGCATGTGAATTAATCACCTGAGCTATGAATGTTATGATTATTTTGAACCAACAGTATATGACAGTGTGGAAACGCTGACAGGTTGATGGCAACACAGTCCAGGATCATGTAAAAATTAGTATTTTTCATGCTTTTAAGAGCATTATATTTCACTGAGCAATAGTTTTTATTACTATATATTGCTTAGGGCTGGGTAAAAACAAAAAATTCTCATTTTTATGGAACATTGTTGATTCTTAAATCACAGGAACCAATTAGTCTAGCCCAGTGGTTCCCAGTGACGTTCCTGGAGCCCCCCAACACTAGGGCTGAGTATCGAGTTTGATACTTTTTAGGCACTGACCAAAATGCCTCTATCATCGAGTATCAAAAAACCTCTTGACGTTCAGTACCAAACTTCGATACCTAAGGGGTTAATCTCGTCACTGTGAACGTCACTGTGCTAAAAAGTCTGCAGCACTAGGCGTGTTCGAGGTGGCAAATCAATTAGTGTTTGACATCCGCGAGAGTGATCCGAAAGCATACGAAGCACTGCTCTCTAAAGCTCTCCTGGCTGCGACAAAGTCGAACAGACAGCACACATGAGGCTGTAGCGTGAAAGCATCTCAACCCCCTTAGACGTAAGTCTATGTTTACACTGGTGCATTTTTGTTTAAAAAATGAAAACAATCCTCATCCATAGTGCCATTTCAGAAAAGATATCTGTCCATACTACACGACCAAAAGTGTGCGTTACGTGATCATTCACGAACACTGTAGCATGATGCTACATAAGACAATAAATAAAATTTATGTTCCGCTTTTACTTAACTCATTTTAAGCCACCAGAGAGTGTTTGTAATAACTTTGCCGTCGAATGTGTGTAATGTTGAAATATGTTCTGTCCTCTGAGTCAGAACAGCGATTGCAGAAGAGAGAAGGCATATAACGTTATACATACTGGCAGATGGCGCTTGAAGGTGCTAGTGCTTGTCAGTAAATTAGTGGAAAATGAATAGAAATTATGATTCTGTCTGAGCTATGCATTTTTAAAATGAACATGTTTAAATGTAGCCTAACAGATGTGTAAACTGAAAACTTTTTGAGCTTTATTTAAATTTATTTTCAGTGATTTATTGTTGGATACATTTTGTTTCTTTGTCCAGTGGCTCAAAAAATAGTTTGAGATAATGTAATTTTAATCAAACACACCTGATTCAGATCATCAGCTCAGTACCTGAAATGGGGGTGTCAGACACAGGAGAGATGCAAATTGTGCAGTGTTGTGTGACCTCCAGAAATGTGGTTGTAATGTCGTAATAAGCTTTGTGCTTTGTTACTTTTGATATGAAACAAGGTCTCAGATTTCAAATTCTCTATATTTTATTACAATATTTAGGGCCGTATGATTTTTATTTTATTTTTTCCTCAAATTTTACTGGATTTGCTTTTCCATTTAACTTTTTCTGGACTCCTTTTTAATGGTTAAATTAAGTTGTATTAATCAAAAAGCATTTAAGGTTTTGATTAATAATTAACTAATATCATGAAACCACACTGTAAACAAATCAGTTAATTTTAATCTTCAATATTTTAGTAATGCAATACCAAATGACTCCCATGTATATTTTACAGCGTTAGCTGAGATTTTATTTTTTTCCCCTTGAGAAAATTTGGCATGTCCTGTACCTGATATATATCCAACATACTCAATATAGAATCGAAAATCAAATCGAATTTGCAAGCTTGTGAATCAGAATCTAATCAAATTATGAAATTTTTGTCAAAACTCAGCCCTAACAGTTCTTACTTTGAATAATATTTTTTTAGTTCATGATATTCACAAAAATAATTATTTTATGGTCATTTAAAGGATCAAAAATGGTAACTATGTTGCCTTTAAAAAAAAAAAAAAAAAAAAAAAAAAAAAACCTGGTAAACATGGTTTGAGGTTTTTGGTTTTTTTTATAATAAAGAGTATATTCTAGTGTTGACACAAATATGTCCAGTTTTTTTTTTTTAGCTTTTTAAAAATTGTATTTTCTATGCAGATAAATCCCCCTAGTCATTCTAGAATGATTAATTAATTTCTTTCAAATATAACTATTATATTCATCTTTAGACAGGAAAATGTCTGTATTTTCACAATATGTATCACAGAAAACTAAATATTGCAATGCCAGTTATTTTCTAGTATCATGCAGACCTTTCTAACTGTAAACAGTGTATCTGTTTTTTTTTTTTTTTTTTTTTCTCAAACTGTAAACGGTTATCTTTTCAGTGTAATTTCAAACAGCCATCTAGCACATGTGTTTTTAATACTGTAATGTACTGTATCCCGCAGACATGTTGGAGACCTTGGTAATGTGATTGCTGGTGACAATGGTACTGCAAAAATTGACATTGTGGATGAACTGGTGACCCTGTCAGGGCAACACTCCGTCATTGGGAGGACCATGGTGGTAAGAAAACAACTGTGTGGGTTTATAATTAGCAGTATATCTAATAACTAGCTAACCTCATTGTGTATATTCTGCTCTAGATCCATGAGAAGGAGGATGACTTGGGTAAGGGAGGCAATGAGGAAAGTCTTAAGACTGGCAACGCTGGAGGTCGTCTGGCCTGTGGTGTTATAGGCATCACTCAGTGAAGTCCAGTTAGCTTTAAAATACTAGTGACCAATGTGGATCCCCCTTCCGTAAGCACTTAGCCCACTGATGATTATATCTCTATTTTTGCAAGTTAATGTTTAAAGAGCCATGTAAAGCCGTTTTTTTTCCGCACACGTCTCTGTTGGCACAAACTGCCTTCTAAAGCTACAAAGTGATATGTTCGTTTCCTCTGATCTCGACTTTATTCAATAAAGATTGAGCAGACTGGATATATGTGTGTGTGTGTGTGTGTGTGTGTCTTTGTGGACTACATTTGAGGGCTGTGATGGGAAAAATAATTTGTGCAGGTATAATATTAAACCTGATTCTGTTTAATAAATTAAAATGACTAATAAAATAATAAAACACTGAAATTAAAACTGAAAATATACACTACCAGTCAAAAGTTTTTGAACAGTAAGATTTTTAATGTCTTTTAAAGAAGTCTCTTCTGCTCTCCAAGCCTGCATTTATCTGATCCAAAGTTCAGTAAAAAGTTACATTTTGAAATGTTCTTATTATTTAAAAATAACTGTTTTCTATTTGAATATATTTTTAAACATGTAATTTATTTCTGTGGTCAAAGCTACATTTTCAGCATCGTTACTTCAGTTCAGTGTCACATCCTTAAGAAATAATTTTAATATGCTGATTTGCTGTTCAAGAAACATTTATTATTTTTATTATTATCAATATTTAAAACAGGTGAGCATTTTTTTCTGGGTCCTTTGATGAATAAAAAGACCCAAAAATCAGCATTTAACTGAAATAAAAAGCTTTTGTAACATTATACAATATAAATGCTGTCCATCTGTTTTTTTTATTCATCAAAGCAACCTGAAAAAAATACAACTCCGCTGTTTTCAACATAATAATAAATGTTTTTTGAGCAGCAAATCAGAATATTAGAATGCTTTCTAAAGGATCATGTGACTGGAGTAATGATGCTAAAAATTCAGCTTAGAATTCACAGAAATACATTACATTTTAAAATATATTCAAATAGAAAAAAAAGTTATTTTTATTAGTAAGAATATTTTAAAATTTTACTGTTTTTACTGTACTTTGGATCAAATAAATGCAGGCTTGGTGAGCAAAAAAGACTTTAAAAAAAACATTAAAAATCTTACTGTTCAAAAACTTTTGACTGCTAGTGTAAAAATAAGATAATCGAAAATATTAATAAATATAATAACATATAAAATAATACTAAAATAGCACTGCTATGTCTTAGAAACCCTGAAAGAATTTGCCATGATATAATTGTGTACTACGATAAAATCCTCTGTCATTATAGTTTGAAACCTGTTTATGCCGTTGGAAGATGATTCCCTTTTGTTGTGTTTGTTTTTGCTCTAGTAGCTATGGTATTTTTGAAACCGTGGTTACCATGGTAAATGTTTGTGAGAAGTGTAACTAGTTTGACAGGTCTGAAGTTGAGAAAGGTTGCTGTTGTTGAGAATACACCACTAGATGGCAGACTTTTCTTGTGTTACCATGTGTCAGACTCAAAAGTGCCCTGCAGAAAATAATTTCAAGGCATTTACAATACTTTTAATGAGTGTGTAATTGAATTAGAACTTCATAACAATCATATCTTATGCGTTTGGAGGTTTAAAAGACACTTTTTAGCTAACCAGGCTCTGTGACCAACTGTAAACTAGCTTGGCCTGGCTGAGAGACCAGCGTAGACCAACTAAGACCGACCAATCTTAGGTTTTCAAGATATATTTCAGCAGTAATATCAGTGTAATCCCTCAGAGTTGGGAGTCATTGTTGTTCTATGAATATGATTTTAAAATGGGTGGTCTCGCCCTTGACATCTGACTCTATATTTGAAAGTGCTATTAAACAGCTGCGCCCGGTGCAGGCCAGCTTTCGCAGATGGCCAGCGGACTGCTGCTGAAATTACATGCTCCAAAACCTCTTTCTCTTTTAATGGGGCAGCCTCCCATGTGAAGAAACTTGGCATTTTCAGTTTCCTCTTCAGAGAAAATGAGATCCCCCAGAGACCCAAGACCTGCAAAGACCCACAGATGAGTTTCATAGTTCAAATACCAACTCAAATTGCACCCAATATAGTGTTTTTGATGTTAAAATGTACAAAGTTGGCTTTTTCTGTCTTTATCCTGCTTATTTTACAATATGTACATGCTTGTATGCTGACTTTGCCAATACAGTCTGTCCAAACAGGGATAAAAATAGGGGAATTATGTGATAAATTATTACTAATGCAATTTATTGTGCGTAATGCGTTTCTCTGCCCTTTCTTATTACAGGTGCAGCAGCACAAAGGCCTTAAAATGTATTGAGGAACTACAATCATGGACAAATTTCCAGAAGCAGACAGAATCACTGGAGCGTGATGAGTCAAAAAAATGGTATAAATAGCATCAGCAAGGCGGATCATGAATAATGAAGGAGCCGCCCGTCCCACCGGAGCGCAAGTCATAGGCCTCACATAATGTCAACACACACTAACAAGGTCTTGTGTCTTACACAAAGCTTCCTTACTCTAATGAATGCTTCAAAACCTTTCATCATCTGGGTGGGCTAGACTGTACAACCGGCACCTACAAAGACTGACATTGTATGTGAGATTGTACAGATGAATAGGCTACTGTGAATTTGACCATGTGTAACTGGCAAATGTGCATAAAAACCACATATATTTTCGTCCTTTGACTTGCTCGTGCACGTGCTCGAGGATAATTATTGTTTTGGTTGCGTAAAAGCTTAGCTTGAGGCCTAATAGTAGAAATTTAGTCTAAACCCAAAAAGTTCCCTCTTTAAATCTTTAAAGAGCGCTTGCTTCCACAAGTATTCATATTTGCAAATATAAATCACTGTCTTTTCCAAGCAGATAGCTAGAAAAATAGACAGAATTTTCTGCATCATTACTCTGGTCTTCAGTGTCACATGATCCTTAAGAAATCATTTTAATATGCTGATTCGATGCGCAAGAAACCGTGATATTATTTTAGGTTTCTCTGATGAATATAAAGTTAAAAAGAGCAGAATTTATTTGATATAGATATAAAATGTCTTTACTGTCACTTTTGATTAGTAAATCATAGTATTACATTTCTATAAACCGGAGATCTAATGCTATTTTACACTATTTAATTTACAAAGTTTTTAAAAAGTTGATTCTCATGCTAAACATTTTAAATTTCAAAAAACGAGTTAGACTTACGACTAAGTATAAGACGAGTTTTTCTGTGCCAAAGACACTCCTGGGTTTGTGTAAGTTTCGGAAAGTTTTTTCGAGTAAAGCTAAAGATTCTATGGAGATATGAAGGATGAAGTACTACTCTATCCGCCTAAATGCCCTTTCACACGGGAAGCGGCAGTTTGCGAAAGCGGCAAACCGCGGGCGGTTTCGCTGGCGGCGCGGAGGTGGGGCACAAGCGGTGCTCGTGCACCCAAAATCCTGCCGCTTCCATGAGCACTGCGCTTCGCGGAAGGCGCCGCCAAAGATAAGAATGTTTTATCTTTTTTGGCCGTTCACATATTGCGTCTTTTGCGCGCTCAAGTTCGTTATTTCAAATGTAGACGCCCGGCAGCCGCGCTCATAACGGAAGCGACGCGCACACGGTGCGACGCGCTCGGTTTTTTCAGACGCGTCCGAGCCGATAAAAACATCTCAACCTTTCAGAATGCTGCAGGCTCACCGCGGGTCATGTGACAAGATTTAACCAATTAACTTCATCCTTTCCCGTAACAACATTGAAAGCTCAGCCAAGATGGAGAAACAGCTGATCATAGCTGTACATTTTAAAATAAATTTAATAGCAGAGCTACAGCAAGTGATTTTTAGTGCTGGAAATCCGTTTGTCCTTTGATGAAACTTCCGCGTCTTCATTGAGAGTGCGGGTCATGGTTGCTTAGCAACGGCAGACGCCACGGAAGCGCAAGCCACAGAGCGCTTTGGAAAGGAGGAAAAATCGGCGCGCCTAGCGTTTTCCACGCGTTTTTAGGCGCGATATGGCCCCGATCACACCGAACGCGTTTTTTAGTTCTAAAAACGGGAGGCGCACTGCACTGCCTTTTTCTGGTGACTTTTAAAAAAAGAGCAGTGCGTTGCGGTTTTTTATGTTGCTAGGCAACCGTCAAATCAGCCGTCCTGTCAATCTAATCAAAGGATTATAGCGCGAGCGCTCTAAAATCTTTGGTTTTTAGCCGTTAAGTAAACTGTCATATCAGCAAAAAACTTAAAACATACAGCTCCGGGTAACCCGCAATAGACACCAAAAGTTTCTCCTCCATCACTGCAGTCTCCGACTTTTTAAGCGTCGGTAAAACTTTCGTCACCACAACAGAAGGCCCGCCTCTCCATTCATTCGATTGGATAATGGAAAAAACCGCGATGACGTCGGGCGCTTTTTCGCGCAGAGTTGCTTTTTTTTCAACTTCAGGCGCTCAGAGTAGTGATGGGAAGTTCGGATCATTTTACCGACTCGGTCCTTTGAGTCTCGTTCAGCAAAATGAACGAATCTTTTTTCGAGTCATTTCGTTCATTTCGTTCATTTTAGCAAAATATAATTAAAATGTTACGTTTTACCTCCCTAACACATCTACTGCTTACACAAACGTTGATCACACTACAAACAAAACAAAACTATAATGCTATAAGAAACAGAAAAGATTCATTCATTGTTTACCTGGGTCTTTAGTCTATGATTCGCTCACCTCGCCTCTTATCTGACAAGTTTTCGGGTTTGAGTTGTTCGTTCATCACGTGACAGCCCAATTAGCTAACCAACGCAGTCTGAGCCGGAAAGAGAATTGATTAGTTCATCTCTCGAGTCCTCGGGTTTGAGTCGTTCGTTCATCACGTGACAGCCCTGTAATGTTAACCTATGCAGCCTGAGCCGGAAAGAGAATTGATTAGTTCATCTTATGAGTCTTCGGGTTTGAGTCGTTCGTTCATCACGTGACAGCCCTGTAATGTTAACCTATGCAGCCTGAGCCGGAAGGAGAATTGATTAGTTCATCTTATGAGTCTTCGGGTTTGAGTCGTTCGTTCATCACGTGACAGCCCTGTAATGTTAACCTATGCAGCCTGAGCCGGAAAGAGAATTGATTAGTTCATCTTATGAGTCTTCGGGTTTGAGTCGTTCGTTCATCACGTGACAGCCCTGTAATGTTAACCTATGCAGCCTGAGCCGGAAAGAGAATTGATTAGTTCATCTTATGAGTCTTCGGGTTTGAGTCGTTCGTTCATCACGTGACAGCCCTGTAATGTTAACCTATGCAGCCTGAGCCGGAAGGAGAATTGATTAGTTCATCTTTTGAGTCTTCGGGTTTGAATCGTTCGTTCATCACGTGACAGCCCCATAAGGTGAACGAACGACTCTAAAACAGGTGAACTAATTCCAGTACAGAACCTAATAGGATGTTGCGCATGCGCGACTGAACGAATCACTCCCCGAGGCGACTCGTTCGTCCCGAGTCACATTAAAGATTCGTTCAAAATGAACGAATCGTTCAAGAACGACCCATCACTAGCTCAGAGCGCTCCGGCAAAAACGCGAGGCGCAGCAGGCGGTTAAAACGCGAGGCGCCGGCGACGCATAAACAGCGCGCATAACGCTCACTGCCCATAGAAAACAATTCAAAAAAGGCGCCTCTCGCTGCAAAAACGCGTTCGGTGTGATCGCGGCCTATGTGAGCTGCAGCAGTAGCCGCGTCGGCTTTAACCAATCAGTGAACAGATTATTAACAACCAATCATAGAACATTTAACTGAAATTATAAAGGACAGTTGAAAATGGAGAAGATTGTTTTTTTATGCTTTTAAGGCAATTCTTCAAAAACAACTCCACTTAATGAATTAATAACAGGGTGACACAAATTTCCGTTACGTTTTATTTAGTTTTAGTAAGTACTGTTACCGTGACAGTTGTAACTATGGCAACATCCACCCGGAGACCACGTCGCGAACAAGCGACAAAGCGACGCGATCCCATTCATTTCAATGGAGAGCTGGCGATTCCCGGCGACAAGAGCGACATCGAGCTACAGCGACCGTTGGCGACCGGATGGGGCGTGTCCAGCGACGCGACAAAGTTCAGAATCCCTCAACTTTATGCAAATGAAGACATGGCGACATGCAGCGACAGAAGTCACTGCTAGTGTGAACGCAGCTTTAACGGCACAAAACGCTTCCACTACAAGAGAAGGCGGCAGCCGCGCGGTGAATTCACCGCTCGCCGCGTCCCGTGTGAAAGGACCTTTATTTTTCCCGTAAGAGCGGGTGCGGCCGTTGTAAATTTTTGTCTTCCGGTCTCATCCTCAGACTACAGTTCGTACAAAATAGCTTGTTTTGCCGCTTGATATTGCAAACTGGTGTGTCTTACCATATTATTTTAATATATTATCTTAATTATGAACACACTGGTTTGTAGTGCAAACACTTTTACCGTTTACTGCGCGTTTTTATTCTTCTTATTTCCTTATAGTGGCTAATGAACCGGAAGCCTCGCCCATATGCTCACGTTTAATAAGGTGATATACCCTTACGAACATTAACCATGGTTTATGGCAGTAAAATAGTAATGGGGAGCTCAGGGCACAAACTATAATGCGGGGTTAGTTGTAACACACGTGGTTTAAATATTTCCACACATGCTAGTATATTAGATTAACATATAATGAAATAACAGTATTTTACTAGTTGCCATATCAACACTATATAGAGAGGAAAAAATGTTTTACCATAGTAAAAGTAATTTATGGCTGAAGTAGATTTTTAATCTCAGTTTTTAGTATTCATTTAAAATGAGACAAATCTGCTATTATTTTAATCTGTTATTTATCAGTTTACATAGTTTTTTAATATTTCGCTAACTAGCAGAAGACACTAACCAGTTTTAAATTCTAGTTGTGCAGATGGGGAACGTTGTAACACTGCTAATCATGCTAGAAACATGCTAGCAACATGCTAATCATGCTAGAAACATGCTAACAATTTGCTAATCATGCTAGAAACATCTATCAGAAACTGTACTGCCTTCAAACATTCAAACTTTAACCTATTAAAACTACTTTAAACTTTAAACTATTTCAGACTGAAAACCACCAAACATAAAACTTTTTTTCTTAAAACTTCTTAAACTCTAAACTTTTTAAAGTTTTTAAAGATCTTAAACATTTCAAACTTTTTCAAACCTAAAGTCTGTCTTGATTAACTTTTTTTCTAGTTAGAACTATATTCTATGACATTAGCGATGTAATTTACACCGTTTACTTTTATGAGTTTTAATGAGAAACCCCAAGAAACGTAAATAAAAACTGACAATCAATGTTTAATGTTCAGAAATGATTATTTTAAGAAATGTAAAACATTTTGGCTCGTTTCAGTGTCTTGTGTTCTATGAGAGCTGTGTGTTGTGGGAGGGGAGTGTATCTCTGTTTTTTTTAACGTGTTTCTTCATCTATTTGCCCACATTATTTTGAACTATACTGTAGTAAATAGTATACTGTACTATAGCTGTGGGTTGCGATCAGGGCCATCCCAAGCATGGTTGCAATGTGTTCATTTTCAAACTTCAAAATTAGATTATGTTTAATTCTTAAAAAGTACCATTATTTTATTTTAAAAAGTTAATTTTATTTTAGTTTGTTATTAATATTTTTTCATTAAATCAGATAACATATCGTCAAGTTACAACGTGCCCCTCGCATGTTACAGTGTACCCCACTCACTGGGTATGCTGGCACATTTTACTTCCATTCTATTGAGGTAAATAATGAAAAATGTATACACATATACACTGTAAAGTGACATATATGTACTAGACACGTGTGAAATTAATGTGGATAAAAAAAAAAAAAAAACAATTGTATAACCACAGTTTTACTACAAATACCATAGTGAAACTATGGTGGTTTGTGGTTACCATATTATTTAACTATAGTAACCATGTTTTTTTATTGGTTTTATTTATAATAAAACCATAGTTAATTTTCGTAAGGGTACTCAAGATTCTGTTATGTCCCTCTATGTTGTAGAAACTGTTTTATCTTGCAGGTTCTGCGTTTTAAAGTTTATCTGCTGGTGTTTGGGTCTTTAAATCATTTTTAAGCTAATTATGTCCACCTGAGCGGTTGCTCGGACCCCTGTTTCCTAGCAACAAGGCCAGATGTCCTGGATCACCGTGGGAGGCGAGTACGAATCTAAGGGGATGTTTCGGTTCGATGTTAATGTTACATAAGGACTCGTCACACATCAAAGAACCTAAGGTGATTTAATTGACTTTTTAGCCCTTGTTTCTGGGTTTAGCTTTACAGTTTTTTTTTTTGCTTTTAATGTCTGTCTCTTTGTAAGTGCTTTCAGTTTGTAAGAGTTGAAATAGGATGCTTTTGCTTGGTTAAAACTGGCTCTGCCAATCCTAGGTTCTGTCTAGTCCATTATTAAATATTTATTTAGTCTCCTATGAGGTACTGATATGCTCAAAACCTTCTAGGTGCCCTCTCAAAGTGGTTTTCTGAGGAGCTTACGAGATGTTCCTCCAAGACTGTCAGAATTCCAGGAAGCCTGAGGTACTATCTGACGTTGCTCAGACGCTCTCCAGAAGGTTCCTCCAGTTCAACCTGAGGAACCCCAAATGCATCTTCTCATTTTTACAGTATACTGTAATAGCTATGTTCAGTCTGAGGATATTTTGAAACTAATGGTAGAGGTCAGATGCCATACATGGTCCTCATACTAAAGGCCAGGGGTCATTGAATCCTCTCTTATGCCTGTAGAATCCTCCTGACCAGACCTTTGCCCCCCAGGTATGTGTGTTATTCAGCCAGAACCTCGAAATAATCTGCGCCTGTGATGTCTGAGGATGGAGGATCGCTGTGTGGTCCACTTTCACTGGAGTTCTGTCACTTTTTACTGCCTGAGAAAGTTTCGTCTCTGCTCGGCTATCAGGTTATGGCAGAAGAAAAGGGAAGGACACATAAAACAGACTTCACCTCTGGACTTTTATTGCAGCCTTTGGAGTTCAATGACTCTTCCCGACAGTGAGTTGACTCAGATTTCAGTCATTCCATCCCACATATGATCATATTTTCTTTGACTTTGAGTGTTTCTGAGCATCTGGGCCTGAGAGTTTATTTAAATGAACATGCCGTAACCTACATTTAAATGTGTTTGACCTGTTTGCTCCACAGATCAAGTGGAATCACTAACATCTGCTCTTAATTTTATGCCCTTGTTAGATCAGTGTGCATGAAGGTAAATATAAAGTTAAAAAAAATACACCAGGACGAATGAATTGGAATTACACTTTGAAAATCTGGAAATAAAAATCTGATTTAAAACTGAAACAGAATTTTGAAAAAGGTGTGAATCTTAAAAAACTTCACTATTAGGTACCTAATTCAACGCATAAAAGTACTTTATATATAAATGATAAAAAAATTACATAATAAAGTACAATTATAAAGTAAATATAGTGAATTAGAAATGAAAATTGCAATAATTTTGGCTGGACACCTTTGTAAATTATTATATTTTAAGGTATAAAGTGTTTTAATTTAGCTTTTTGTGTGTTTTTCTGATAATGTTTCCCAATGTGTGTATATATAGCCTTTAATCAATTTTATGACATTATGATGTTTAGTTTGGCATGCCATCAAAGGAATATGCTTATTTGTAGCTACTTATTATCTTATCGAAGTGTTGCTTTGGGCCGTTTCTCACAGCGGCGACTACAAAGCTTGACCTTTGACCCTGTAGTGATGGGACATGTATGCAGACAGGAACTGATCCCTTTTGTAAACTGACCTTACCCAATCAATCAATCAATACAAAAGCCAAGCCGATCAATGAATCGCTAGATTTATATGTTAAACACCCCTTCAAGGTTTCAAACAGCAGTGAGGAGCTGAGAATCAGACCAGAATATAATCCACATTTTTTTCTCTCTGATGATAAAACGCGGTCCGTACAGCCTGCTCAGTCGTAAACCGCAACCACAAGTCCATACACCAGAGGAGAACAACTGAAAGACTATGAGCTTGTGGGACATTCCCACCATAGTGTAAACAGGAAGTGGAATAAAAAAGCATGCTCAGAGTTATTATTCAAGATAATAAAAAGTTCAGAATGTACTTGGCAAAACTCATATCAGTGTTACTACACGTCACTTTCACATGTATTTATTAGTGTCCTGTGGGGTTGAGGATTAGTCGCTTTTAAATAGCCGTTATTTAAATGTCTAATTCAAAAGTGCACTAACGCACATGCAAATGACCGTTACAGGTGTGGCTGCAGGGGGTTTCGATTGAGGAAGAAAGAAGCATGTTTATACCTGGATGTGTGTCGCGGTGAGTTGAGCTCCTTCCTTTTTTATTCTTTTTGTAGTCTGCACTTTTAAACACCATATGGGAACTATTTATTTGACCTTATTTTTTAATTTTCAGTTGATATCCACTGCAGAAGGCTGCAATGTGATAAATTGTGTTTGCTTTGCTTCTTTGTTGATGTATGTGTGAGAAACATATTGTCTTTGAAACATTTTCACATAAAACAGCAAACTTGGTTAATATTGTATACCTTGCAGAATCTGCAAAATGTTAATTATTTGACCAAAATAAGAGGGTTCATACAAAATGCATGTTATTTTTTATGTAGTACTGACTCGAATAAGATATTTTACAGAAAAGATTTACAGATAGTCCACAAGATAATAATATAGATAATAAGATAGTTGATGAGATAATGATAGTTGAATTTATAAGTATGACTCTGTTCAAAAGTTTACATATGCTTGATTCTTAATACTTTGTTTTTACCTGAATGATCCACAGCTGTTTTTTTTTGTTTTGTTTTGTTTTGTTTAGTGATAGTTGTTCATGAGTCCCTTGTTTGCCCTGAATAATTAAACTACCTGCTGTTCTTCAGAAAAATCCTTCAGGTCTCACAAATTCTTTGGTTTTTCAGCGTTTTTGTGTATTTGAACCCTTTCCAACAATGACTTTATGATTTTGAGATCCATCTTTTCACAATGAGAACAACTGAGGGACTCATATGCAACTATTACAGAAGGTTCAAACACTCACTGATGCTTTGGAGGGAAAAACAATGCATATAACATGTTTACAATCCCCTTAGATTTTAGGCAATGTTTACAATACATACCGTAGACACACATAGTATAATCATATAGCTAATTAATTATTAAGAGCTGGGGGAAGGGGGGTGGTGAAATCTTTTTGAATTTAAAAACCAGGGTACATTTAACTTATTTTGTCTTCTGGGAAACATGTAAGTATCATCTGTAGCTTCTGAAGGGCAGTACTAAATGAAAAAAAATCAAAATAAGAAAAATGTACACATCTCCATTCTGTTCAAAAGTTTTCACCCCTGGCTCTTAATGCATCGTCATATGGATCCCAAAATCATACAGTCATTGCTGGAAAGGGTTCAAAAACACAAAATTTATGTGAAATATCTTATTCAGGTCAGTACTAAATAAAAACAACATGCATTTTGTATGATCCCTCTTATTTTGGTAAAATAATTAACATTTTGCAGATTCTGCAAGGTGTATGTAAACTTTTGACTTCAACTGTATCTGCAGAAATATATTATAAAATAAATAAATATGTATTTTATATTTTTATATTTTTTTATTTTGAAGACATGTACAACACATTCAGATGTTAAATAAATTACTAATGCTGATATAAAATATTAAAATATGTAGTAAAATTATCATCCATATATTTTATGCAAATAAAATATTGTTTTATTGCCTTTTTCAAAATTTATTTATTGCTTTTCTATATAATAGGCCATACATGGGCCTTTTTTTGCTTTTTGCTATTACAATGATCTTCATTGTCATAAAAACAGTATTACAAAACAACAACACACACAGACACATTTTCTTTTCTTTTGTCTTTTGACTTTATGACCTGTGCAAAGCTGGGTAGATCACTTACAAATTGTAATCCATAACTATCCTGTTTCCAACACTGAATAAAAAAAAAATGTTATTGCAACTTTTTATACTTTTTTTTCTCACAATTGCTAGTTTGTATCTTGCAATTCTGACTTTATTTCTCACAATTCAGACTTTTTTTTCCCTCAGAATCACAATTGCCAGTTGTAAAGTCCAATTTTGAGAGGGGAAAAAAGATTGAAGTTTATATCTCAGTTCTGACTTAATAACTCAAAATTGCGAGTTTATATCCGACAATTCTGGGAAAATAAGTCAGAATTGCAATATAAAAAGTCACAATTACCTAAATTTTATTTTTTATTCAGTAGCGGAAATGGGCTTCCATACATTACTGATTCCATATTACATGACAAAAATGAACGTAATCCATTACATTATACATTTTGGGTAATATAATCTGGCTACTTTTAGATTACTTTTAACCTAACTCATTTATCAGATTGATTTAAATAGGATAATCTAATACCATATTGACATAAAAATACAAAGATTAAGAAAATAAAATGTATTGTAATGTATGTAATGTACTGGAATTATTTGTTTACTGCTAGTTTATTGCCATTGTGTAAATATGTAATCATGTAATCAATAAAAAAGTAACTGTAGTCTGATTCCGAGTAGATGTAATTTAATCTATTTATAAATACTTAATTTTTGGACTCTGATTACGTAATCTAGATTACATGTAATCAGTAACTACCCAGCTCTAGATCTGTGCATGTTCTCAATAACGTTTTTTAAACCCAAATGTTTTCTGTGTCAGTATCATTTAACCTGTGTAAGCAATCACTGACATTTACTAAGTGCAGTTGCTTTAGGGTTGCGTGTTTTTATTATCAGGTTTGTGTTGTGAAGCGTCGTACCAGAGGCGGTATTCATTCCTGACCTCTGATTCTAGGTTAAGGTTATTTCAGAGCCAATAAAACAGTTCTTCTCTTTCTCTGAGCTCGTTAGACAGGGGATGCAATTAGAGTCATTAATTGGAATGGGGGGCGTACTGAGAACGAAATGAACACCTGGAGGCAAACGGGAGAGTGGGTGGGATTTTCGAGAGTGCAGGGGTGATTGGACAAAGCCGTGTGTGTGTGTGTGTGTGTATCGCTGCATCTCTGATAACTCTCAGCATCCTAATGAAGCATGCAAACGCAGCTCTCTTTAACTGCATAATACAGCTGCTAGACCTCTTGTTTGGTTTTGTCCTCATTTGCCCTTGCAGATTGTCTGTCTGGATTTTTTGTGCATGAGATGTGTGATCTTTAGACTGATTTTGAATTATTCTCCAGTATTATTTGAGTCAGATCTCTAGGGGCAGAGGTTATTTCTCAGGTTTTGTGCCAGCTGTATCACTAGTTATTCAAAGATATTCATGTCTCTTGAAGTGGCCTTAGCTGACCTTTCAGCAGTGTCTGCTGTGTAAGTAGAGGAGTTACTTCTTTTATAGCTCTCTGTGTGTGGTGGTCAGGGTTTGCTATCTTTGTAAAGAACAAATGTTCCCACAAGGCTAGTAAAACCCTGAAATCATCAGAGCGGTGGGATAGATGATTGTCGAGTCTGGCCTAGTTCATTTCCCTGATCAAATAAAGTGAAATGAAATAATATAAATGCAACATGAAATGGAATATGAAATCAAATGAAATAAAAAACTATAAAGTGTAAAATAAAACATAAAATCACATATAACAAAAATAGCAAAATAAAAATGAAATAAAATTCAAATATGTAATCAAATAAAATAAAATGAAGTGTAAAACAAAATATACAATATAATATATAATAAAACAACATGAAAGAACAAAATAAAAAATAAATAAAACAACATAAAAATAAAAATAACATATAAAATGGCAAAATTAAAATGAAATAAAATATACAATAAAATATAAAATTAAACACCATGAAAGAACAAAATAACAAAATAAAAATAGCATATAATATAGCGAAATAAAAATGAAATGAAATAGTAAATTAAATAAACTTACGTAATAATATAAAATAAAATATAAAATGAAATGAAGGTAAAATAAAATATACAATGAAAGACACGAAGGAACAAAATAACAAAACAAAACAAAATAACAAAACAGTGTATAAAAAAGCTAAATAAAAATGAAACGAAATATATAAAATTAAAATATATGTATAGAAATAAAATAAAATGAAGTATAAAATAAAATGTACAATAAAATAAAATTAAATATCGTGAAAGAGCAAAAAAATAATAAAACTACATTAAATAAAATAAAAGTAAAAAAATTAAATATACATTAAAATAGCAACATAAAAATGAAATGAAATTAAAATGTTATGAAAAAACAGAAATTAAGTATAAAATAAAATATACAATAAAATCTGAAATAAAACAACATGAAAGAATAAAATAACTAATACATAACAAATAAAACAATATAAAGTAACAAAAAGCATATAAAATAGCAAAATAAATATGAAACAAAATGTAATATAAAATTTAAAAAATTAAACTATGTATAGAAATAAAATAAAATATAAAATAAAAAGTTAAAAATAAAATATACAATAAAATAAAAAAATGAAAGAACTAAATAAAAAGCAACAAATAAAACAAATTAAAATAACAAAAATACCAAATAAAATAGCAAAATAAAAGTGAAATGAAATATAAAATGAAATTAAATTAAAATATGTAACAAAATAAAAAATTAAATATACCAAAAAAAATAATAAAATAAAATAAAAGAACAAAATAACACTGTAAAGAGCCTTAAAATGTCTTTACAAGTTCAATATTATGTTTTGATACAGAATTACAGTTACATGTGTTTATTCATTTAGTAATAATAATTATTATGCTAATAATGAAACTTATTTAATTATTATGAAATTCTGAAATAAAATAATAATAAAATATAAAACGCAATGAAATAAAACAACAGAAAAAAAAAAACTAAAATAATATAAAATGAAATATAAAAATACCAACAAACAACATAAAAAAAAACATAAAATAAATTAACTTAAAAATGATCTTGTGTAGGCCTTCAAAGAAAAGTTTTCAACATGATATAAAAATAAACACGTGTTGGTAAACTCAGACCTCAAAAATAATGCTGTGGTTAGTCTATAAAAACTGTCATTCTGGCTTTATTTATTGAAGTCTAGGCTTAGATCAGCACCTTTAGGTATCTTTAGGACAAACAAACTAGGAAGAGTTCATACATTTGCTTACTCAGCTACTGTGTGTGTGTGTGTGTAGCACTGGAGAACTCTGTGGGTGGTAAAAGTGCAGGCTGTCCATTTAAGGGAGGGATTATTCTTTTTTTCCTTCCTTTGGGACAGGACATCAGTCTGGGAGGAATTTTTACCTTCTGATGTTTTAATCCCCCGTTTCTCTCCATCTCTCCCTCCTCATGCCCCTTTTCTGCTGTCCTCATCAAAATGATGCTTAAGCATCTCTTCAACTCTAAGTAGTTTTGATGGGATTTCAGCCGCCTTGTATTATATGGGTTTGTGTGCCTGTGAGAGTGTTTATCTGTGTTTGTTATTACAAACAATATTCAAAACTCAGCTCTGACATACAGTATTTAACAAATTTAATCATATTTAATGTGTAAAAGTGTTGTGAAAAACTCGGAATTTCTCTTTAAATTAAAAATAAATAAATAAATAAAATAATTAACACAATTAATTTTGACTAATGCATATTTATTATTAATTTAGTATTTATTATTAATGTAAATATACAAAAATGTATTAAAATTAAATGTATTATGTTAAAAATGTAATCATGAACCTACAGGAAGACAGCGGAGTGTTTAAAAACAACAAAATACGATAGGGCTGGGTAAACAAACATACAAAAAAAAATAGATTTCTCGATTTTAATAGATTCTCATTTTAATGAACCGATATTGATTCTTAAATCACAGTCTATCTTTTGCTGTATGCTGTTTTCAGTTTATGAATCAACAGTACATAGTGTGTCTTCCTTCCAATAAATAGCAATAGCTAGGCTTTGTGTTACTTTTATAAAACAAAGTCTCAAATTTCAAATTCTGTCTATTTCATTAGGAAATTCAGGAAGTACATACCGTTTTGGCACTCTTTAATGTGGCGTGATAGATCGTTGTAGCTTCTGTGTACTCGCCTGTGTGTAATCAAACGCATAGGAAAACATTCCTGACAGGTTAGTTTTTGTTCTGGATCCAGCGCTCTGCTGCCAGACTGGAGCGCAATCACCGCCAACTGGACAGGGGTGGGAATTACAGCTACAGTTTTACAATTAGATCTCCCTCAGCATAATCTGTCAAAATGATGGACAGCCTTCAGATTTTTCCGTCACTGATAAAAAATTCCATCAATGACGGACAATTTTCGGTTAACGCAACCTCTGATATATATATATATAAATATATATTAGGGGTGTAACGGTACAGTCACGGTTCGGTACGTACCTCGGTTCGAGGGTCACGGTTCGATGCGATTTCGATACAACAGAAAAAAAACAAATCTACTATGCTAGGTTTCTTTTCATTTATTTTAAACAGACAGTAGTACACATTAAAAAATTTTCCACCTACATGTGAAAATACTAAATATTATATAAAATGAATGTCATATATAGGCTATAAATTCTGCAGTACATATATACATACAAGAAATAAATACCTGAAATATATTTAATTTAGTTAGGAAAAAACAGTGCGACACGTAACATAGCCTATATTTGCTGAGTTTCAGTTCAGTTTTGTGACAGAAAGGAAACTCAGATGGCAGAAAGTGACATTCTATTTGTTTTTTTGTTTAAGTTGATTTTGCTGGTATGAGGAAAGTTGAAGTAATTGCACCGGTGCACACAAACACAAAACATATCAGTTCCAGGCTTTTAGCATTGCTAACTTGACAACGCAGTTGGTACTTTATTAAAATAAAACACAGTGAACCAAACATCAGTGCGCCCGCCTCACTGTGTCACTGTTAGAATGCGACTGAAGTACAAAGTCTGTAATTTACATACAAAATAATAGGTTAGCATTTGGATGCATCGCAAATATGGAAATATTATGGAATATTTGGATTTGTGCCGAATAAGAGAGGTAGGATACAAGATTTCGCAGACAGCTGAGTGCGCAAGCCTCAGTAACGTTATACTTCTTTGTCATTGAGAGACCCGTTCAGAATCAGCACATGTTCACTGTCTAGTGGTCTTTGTTTTCAAGTGCGCAACTCCAGGCATTCACTGTTCTTCTGCCGGTGAATTGCCTGTATTCGTTGTAAGGCCTCATGCACCTAACCGAGATGCCCGTACCATGACGGTTCTGTATGAATACATGTATCGTTACACCCCTAATATATATATATATATATATAATGTATTGCAATGTATTGTAATTGCAAATATATAATGCAAATGTTATATGTATGATGTTTAAAGGTAATTTTAATTCTGCTTCCTTAAATTCAAATTAACATCCTCTTTGTTTCCACAATGTGTGTGTGTGTGTGTGTTACTGTGTGCTTGAGTGAGACTTTAACACACATTTCATATCCAGTTAGCTATTGTACAGAGACGAGCAGAGCTATGAGAGGAATTAGTGACAGATCACATCCTTTCTGCCTGACCTGGAAATAAGAGATTCACAGTATGGAATAAAAAATGGAAAGAGTGAGGACAGCAGAGAAAAGGGAAGTGAGAGAGACGCCAGGGGCGGACTGCTCTAGCACTGCTGCATCACTTTTGATTTGCATGCTCTATATCTCTGAGCTCTTGTATTTGTGTTTTGTGTTGTACGGGCATGAAACTAGAGCAGAGCTATTGTGCTGTGTTCCAGTAACAATGATGAAAGCCGACGAGTAAGATGCTTGGATAAACGTACAGTATTTGCAGGCTCAACTCTCGGATAGATTCTACTTAAGTTACAAGTCCTCTGTTTTACCACCAGGCTGATTTCAAAGGCATATCAGATAAATCTACAAAAGCAACAAGGGGTTGTGGGTCCAAAAGTTTATTTAGTATGCTTATCTTGGTGCTAGCTATAATTTTGGGGAGAAAATAGCTTAAAAATATACACAGACGTTAAAAATATTTCATATTATAAAGTAAGTAATTACATAAGTAATTATAATAGAAGCATTTTATTTAATTTAAGAACAGTAGAATCAATAGAAACGTATCTTTTAGACAGCTAGGAAGTCATTTGACATTACGGCATTGTTATGCACTGTCCATATCACATTTATAACACCAGCAGTTCCAGATTTACTGATTATCCTGGTAAATTAAATAATTTATCACCTGATTCAGCTGTTACTCTTCACAGTAATACATAGTATCCTCTGTTTGAAAGTAAGAGGGATCATACAAAATGCATGTTATTTTTTATTTAGTACTGACCTGAATGAGATTTTTCACATAAGACATATAGTCAACAAGAGAAAATAATAGTTGAATTTATAAAAATTACCTGATTTAAAAGTTTACACAGGTGTTCTTGTTGTTGTTGTTGTTTTTTGATTAGTGATAGTTGTTCATGAGTCCCTTGTTTGTCCTGAAAACTGCCTGCTGTTCTTCAGAAAAATCCTTCAGATCCCACAAAATCTTTGGTTTTTCAGTATTTTTGTGTATTGATCAATCTCTTCACACTAAGGACAACTGAGGGACTCATATGCAACTATTACAGAAGATTTAAACACTCACTGATGCTTCAGAAGGAAAAACGATGCATTAAGAGCAGGGGGTGAAAACTTTTAAACAGGATGGAGATGTGTACATTTTTCTTATTTTGCCTAAATATCATATTTTTCATTTAGTACTGCCCCTCAGAAGCTACAGAAGATACTTACATGTTTCCCAGAAGACAAAATAAGTTTAGTTTACCCTGATCTTCGAATTCAAAAAGTGTTCACCCCCTGGCTCTTAATGCATCGTGTTTCCTTCTGGAGCATCAGTGAGTGTTTGAACCTTCTTTAATAGTTGCATATGAGTCCCTCAGTTGTCCTCAGTGTGAAAAGATGGATCTCAAAATCATACAGTCATTGTTGGAAAGGGTTCAAATACACAAAAATGCAAGGTGTATGTAAACGTCTGGTTTCAACTGTATATTGTGCTGAAGGTAGATACGTGACTATTATTAAATCTGAGCTCAGCCCTTTATCGCTTCTATCATATTTCACTCACATTTTCAGTTACAGATATTCTAGTTACAGAATTGAGAAATATTCTGTGACTAACTAAAAATCAAAATATTTGAAGCAGTGTTGGTTGTGTATGCTATCCTGGGTAATAAAAAAAAATCATTGAACAAATGTAAACAAATGTCACATAAAGTCACATTTACCTCAGAAAAAACATATTCGGTGACCATAAACTCATTAGTCAGATAGAAAAATGAACTCTAGAGAGAATTTTGCTAAATCTATGCACCGTATAACATATTGGAGTAATAATACAATTACGTTTTTGTAACTTTATTATAAAAACTTAATTTGTGTGAAATTCAACTTCATGAGTGTAATTTAAGCATTTGTATATAAATCAAAATTTTAACCTTCAATATTAATGTAGTACCAACTGACTCTCTTTTATATTTACAGCATTACTTGAGAGATTTTTGTTTCCTTGAGAAAATTTGGAATGTACTGTACTTGGTATATATCCAAAATAATCCATTTTGAATTGAACTGAATCGAATTGGAAATCAAATCAAATCGAAAGGAATCAAATCGAATCCAGCCCTAATTTATGTATTAACTGAAATCAGCTTTAATCCCTGGTCGGTCTGATTTATCAAATCTTATGTTGGTGTTCATTTATAAATGTGTATGTAGGAATATAAGACCACAGTTTATTTTATAGTTTACTGTTCAAAAGTTTGGAGTCAAAGATTTTTACAAAGAAGTCTTTTATGCTTACCAAGGCTTGCATTGTGTCGTATTTTAGGGCTGAAGGAAATGTCCGTAAACGTAACGGAAAAGTACTGTTAATTTTCTTCCAGGACATTTTTTTTCTTACAGTGTACAGAACCCTATAATTACAGAGTATTCGATATAAAATTCCATAATCCATCCGTCAGGCAGTAAGCCGTCAGCGTGGAAATTACAAGACTCTTACATCAAGCAGACAGTGAGCGTATATACACAACACTTCCCACAGATTAACAGACGTCACACTGAAGACCTCAATCAAAGTCAGCCCAGCCCTGTTCCTTCCCCTCATATTGGTTTTGATTAGATTTGCATATTTCAATTTTAGAACAGAAATTGCTCCGTGATGTTGTTTGGTCAAGTCCCACAAGCCCATCTCGGCGTGTGTGTTTTCGAAATTAATTTCTTCTCAACCCCAGTTGGCCAGACCTCTCTTTTTCTGCATCACTTGAACGTTTGACTCGATTTGGTGCCTGGACTTGTGTCCCAGGGGCTTTGATGTAAATTGGAGAGAATCTCAGCACTTGGACACTCTGTCTGGGCATCCAGCCTAATGAGCGCGTCCCGGGTCACCTCCGCACCTCTCTCTCCTTTTTTTGTCTCTTTTTCTCTCCGCCTGCCCTCCCTGCCCTTCTTCTCCATTATCCACCTCTCTGTCTCTCCTCTCCCTGAATTTCATTTTTCATCCTCCACAGTCTTTCTGTTTTTCTTCCTGCACGTCTAAACACACATTCCACACATCCCTTTGTTGCTTGTCACACTCATCCCATTCATAATACATCTCCCAAAGAAGGAAGACCCATGAAACCAGTGGTTTCCTGCCCTCAATAGACTTGGCCCACATTTTCAGCTTACTGTCAGATGTAATAATGTAGCAGTGTTCTTGCATTAAAATGTCTGGTTAGAAGATGCCCATCAGCTTTACTGGGCTTAACTGGAGCTTGTGTAATTCATGAGAAATCACTCTGCTTAAGGTTGCATCTATTATGTGGTAATGTGAGGGAATGTACAGTTTGTTCATGAATATTATTCTTGCATTTTCAGCTACAACCCTTAAAGGAATAGTTCACTTTCAGAACAAAAAATGTACAGAATATGTACTCACCCCGTTGTCATCCAAGATGTTTATGTCTTTCTTTCTTCAGTCGTAAAGAAATGATGTTTTTTGAGGAAAACATTTTAGGATTATTTCTCTCCATATAGTGGACTTCAATGGGGCCCGCGAGTTTGAACTTACAAAATGCAGTTTAAATGCAGCTTCAAAGGGCTCTAAACGAGGAAAAAGGGTCTTAACTATCGAAACGATCTGTCATTTTCTAAATAAAAATATATAAAATGTTTATGCTTTTTAACCTCAAAGCTGTCTAGCTCTGTGATGCACAAGCGTGTTCTGTGCAGTCCGGGTCAATACAGTTAGGGTATGTCAAAAAACTCCTGTCTTATTTTCTCCTCCAACTTCAAATCCGTCTTACATCACTGCAGAAGTACAGACCCAGTGTTTACAGAGTGAACATGAAAAGGTCAAAGGTCAAATGCCCTTTACAAAAAAGGTAAAACAGCGATTATTTTAAAGTTGGAGCAGAAAATGAGATGGGGGTGAGTACATTATCTGTAAATTTTTGTTCTGGAAGTGAACTACTCCTTGAAACATCATATTAGAAATGTAATAATTAATGTAATTTTCTTTCTTTTCGTAGTTGCTGTCTTTTCTTTGCTGTTGCCAGATTTAAACAGAATTTCAACCTTGAATTTATGTTTTGATCTAAAGGCTTAAATGCTTTTAATTTAATTTAATTTAATTTAATTTAATTTAATTTAATTTAATTTAATTTAATTTAATTTAATTTAATTTTGTTTTGTTTTTTGTTTTGTTTTGTTTTGTTTTGTTTTATTTTATTTTAATTTGTTTTAAGAACTTAGAATGCTATTATTTTTTCAACACTGATAAATATTTCATGAGCAGAAAAAATACATATTAGAATGATTTCAGAAGGATCATGTGAGACTGAAAACTGGAGAAATTATGCTGAAAATGCAGCTTTGCATCACAGGAATAAATTACATTTTAAAATATATACAAATAGAAAACAGTTATTTTGCATTGTAATAATATTTAACAATAGCACAGTTTTGACTGTGTTTTTAATTAAATAAATGTAATATAAACTGACTTAATTTAATAACATTTTTAAAAATCTTATCGACCTCAAACATTTGAATGGTATTGTATATTAAATTGCACTCGATAGTATGAGAAAAACCTTCAAATCTCTTTAAAAAGCATCTGAAGTGTGGTGTTTGACACTCATAGAACCACATAAAATGATTCTGTTTGGATTTTAAACCTAACAAAATGTCAGTGTATTTACATAACAGAGGGTTTGTTTGTACAAAAAAATTGTTACAGACAAGATAACTAGTCTTTATTCTTCTCTCTGTGTGTTCTTATATCATAGATTATTTTTCCTTAATGTTCTGAGTGCCCCATAACACACACGTCTGCTACGCTTTGTTTGCACAGATCATTTTTATCAGTTGATAAGTCACATCCTGGGACGTCACACTCTGTCTTTTTATCAGAGAAAGAAACATCCATTTGCTTTTGTATATTTGTCTCATCTTTACAAGGAACCAAACACTGATTTCAGGTCACTGAAAATCAGATACTTACAGGCCTATATTATGTAATATAACAGCGTCATACCCAAAAAAGAGAAGGAAATGCCAAACGGCACATCTTCCTGTCATGTTTTCCGTGAAGATAAACCCCTTTAATAAGTTGTTTCTGTTTTTAGCATTCATGCTGTGATTCAGTCTCCCTGTAGCTGCTCTGTGGCTGTGATCACAGGTGTTCTTGAGGTGATTTATTCATTTGTTTATCCAGGTGGCCTCTGTAGCTGCAGGCTGACCGTGCCAACCTTGCTGTAGGCAGAGCAGTGGGACAGAGATTATCGCACAAATGATGGCGTGAGCTAGTCTTGTGTGTGGTCTGTGCTGTAAAAAGGACACCGACAGGTTCGGAGGGTCCACGGGCAGTTTAATTGAGACACGTAGCCAGATACTGTGTAGTCATTGGTCTCACCGGCAGCCTTTCTGTGCTGTTTCAGCATGTGTTTGTGTATGTGTGTAGATTAGGAATGAGTTGTCTCACGCTAAGGTGCTTGATAAAATATATATGTTCTATATTTTAGACCTTACTTTCACACTACGGAGTCGGTTAGAGATTAGACAGCAGATAATGTCAGCAGGTGTGTGGCTTATGGGAAAGATAGGCCTAGGCTAGGTGAAAGAGGAACTAGATATAGAATAAGATCTAGATATGAACACAAATCTCACAGGCAGATGTTTTTACATGACTTGCAGTTTTGAAAACACTGCAGACCTCGTTTTAGTTTGAAAACTCTGGGGTTGTGTTTCAGTGTAAACGGACCAAAACAGAGACTATTGAAAACGATGGTGTGGCTTCCCACATTCGCTCTGTGTATCCTTGATGACCGTGTAAACATTATGAATGGTCATGTGACATGCGTTTTTGGTTGTGTAATGTGGACGGAGTTTCTGAAACACAGTGAAAGACACTTGGTGACCAAATTTAAATTATGGAAGTGCTTTTACATTTTATGGTCTTAAAAAAAAAAGAAACATTATAATGTATAATTTAAGTTAAAATTAAATATGAATATTATTAATAAAAATATAAAACAAAAATGGATATAATAATTAATAAGATATAATAAGAAAAAATAATAGGAGAAAAACATTTTAAAAGAATTAAAATATATTTATATAATATATAATAATATAAATATAATATATATATATAATATAAATATATATTAATAATGAATAACATATGATACATAATTAAAATGTTTTTTATTTATATACATATTTTTATATTCGTATCTATTTATCATCTGTCAATCTATCTATCTGTCTACATGCACAAATACATATGTAATATTTAACATTTATTGTACATAATGTTTCTTTTTTAATGTATTTTATGATTTTATCTATCTATCTATCTATCTATCTATCTATCTATCTATCTATCTATCTATCTATCTATCTATCTGTCTATCTGTTTATCTAGCATCTATCTATCTGTCTGTCTGTCTATCTATCTATCTATCTATCTGTCTATCTGTCTGTCTATACATGCACAAATACATACATATGTAATATTTAACATTTAGTGTATATAACATTTCTATTTTAAATGTAATATATATTTTATATTTTATTTTGTGTGTGTGTGTGTGTGTGTGTGTGTATATATATATATATATATAAAAACAATGATAATTAATAAAGAAACAATGATAAATAAACAATAAGACCTTTAAAAAAATAAAACATTTACAATGTAAAGACAGTTTTTAATGTCCGAAATGAACAAATGAATAGTCCATGCCAATCAGAAGCATTAAGTCAGTGAAAGGGAAAAGGGGACAGAGAGGTGGGGGTGTTCTTCTATCATTCCCTCTTTCCTTTTACCATTTTTCTCTTTTACTCTCTCAATCTCCCCCCGTCATCTTAAACTGATTCTTAATGTAGTTTTCTATCCCCTTCAGGCGCCCGCACCTTTTATCAGAGTTTAAGTCAGTGAAGATCAGAGAATGGCAGTTTTACCTGGTCTTTGTTTGTGTGATGTGCTTCTTGTAGTAGCTTCTTTTCTTTCCAGTTGTGAATTCTGATTAAAACCATCTGACGGGAAGCTTCAGCGAGCGTACCCGTCTGTGAAAACACAATAAGATTCGTTATCAGCCGTCAGTCTCATGTTGCCAATATATAGAGCACAGTCAGAGTGCAAACCATATTTAATGTGATATGAACAAAAACAAGATTTTGGGGTCTTCAGAAATCATTCTAATATGATGATTTGGTCTTGAGAAACATAAACAGCATGTTAGCATATCCAGTATTATATCATAAAGTATATCATGTTGTTTCTAGTTCAGGAATAACTTTGTACTGAAGTTATGATAACAGGTACATATGTGTATTTGAGAATGTGAGTGTTTGCGAGAGGGACGGAGAATAATAGACGTGTGATCTGACTGACAATGTGCGAGACACTGGAGAACAGCATACAGGTGGAGCATCTCACACCTTGACTCGTTATTCTGTGTGCTTGCCTAAACACGCTCATTGCTTCTTTAATTAAATCATTGTAGTGTGGCAGTCGGCCAGTCAGCAGTGAGTGATATTCAGCCAATGGATTAAGCAGAATTCACTTGTGTTTAGGGAAGAACTTATGCTTTTGGGTAAATCATCACAAAACTTAAATTCTATTCAGTTTTTATGTGTCAGACACAAACGTCATCGTGATTCCTTAGAGCCTCTTTGTTGTGTGAATGTCACCAACACCCAGAGGAGCGAAGGTGTGTCGGCTTTGTTCTGAGGGGAAGTTTAGTCAGTGATGAAAGCAGTTCGGGACATCATCTAATTCTCCCCGCCCTTCTCCTTGCACAGACATGTTCGGCTCTCACGGTCACTGAAGTACTGGAGCAGTTATTAGGAGAATCCACACTATCAGGTGTGGATCGCAGTGATGCATGTTCCTTTAAAATCTCTTAAAACTTATGTATATTGTAATGGCCGTTATCATAGTTACTCTTTGTTGTGCATTTTCAATAAATGGGGACTGGAGAGTTCAAGTTTTAAAAACAACATAAAGTACAATTAAAGCCATACAAAGATTAATGCGAGGAACAGGCTTAGATCTACAGTCACTTCCGATCATAGAGTCAGCAATTCGGGAACCAGATGAGTACATTTTACAAACCAGTTTCAGACCGGTTTTGTGAACTGATTCAAAATTCAAATGAAAAGATCAAATTCAAAAGAATGATCTGTTCACTAATCAGAAATGACTGCCGTCATGAGCTCGTGCTTAAAATTAACATTTTCTATGAATCATATCTTTTCTGTTCTTCCGATAAAACTGTTATTCTTTTTTTATGTCTTTTAGTCCCAGTCACATTTTCTTGGTTAAATAAACGTTACTTACACTATCAGAAAAAGAAAAAAAAAATGATTTTATATTTTTACATTAACAATGTAATCAGTATTCTGAATCGCATCAAGTTTGTTTTTTTAAGCATTTTATATGTATTCCAAAATAATAACTCAAGGTAACAATTTAAGCAATGCATCTTATTTGTGAACTTATCTTTAGCTATTCTTTTTAATAGTTAACTCTTTAGGGGTTCAAGCACATAGCACTGAAACACTATCGTAATTGTTAGAATGGCTAAAGATCAGCAATATCCACATAAAACTGATCGGGCAGACCAAACTGTAAGTCGTAGAGACTTGAAGCTTGGAGGGATGGTAGTACTCACACTGACTACAACACCACCAAAGCTCACCCCAAATGGCCTGAGGGGGGCGCTACAGCGATCAAAAGTATGAAATTGCTCATAACTCCTAAACCGCTCATCGCAGGCTCAAGTGTCTTATGTCGTTGGAATCCTTGGCTCTCAAAACACATGCCTCAGATTCGTCCGTCACCTTGGTGAAATTTTCGGGTATTTTGGATTTTTTGAAAAACATATTTTTGCAAAATGGTCCCAGGCTTTTTGCCCAATCGGAACCAAACCAATGCAGAAAGATTCTCCAGAGAGTAAATATCAATGATTATCAAAAAAAGTTTAACGTTCAACTCACCATCGCAAAGGGACGCCAAAATGTTAGAAAGTGGCAGGGCCGCTTTTACTAAAACGGCTATAACTTTTAAACAGAATGAGATATTTTCACCAAACTCAGAACACGTATGTAAGCGCTGAATCTAAGGTCACATGCAAAAAGCTATGGAGCTTGGCCTCTTGGTGGTGTTATAAGCAGGAAAAACATAAAAATGATTATAACTACACAACCGTTTGTCCTGTTAACATGAAAACGTATGCACAGTCTTAGTCCAAAGTGCCACGAGTGTCTACAAGGACATTTGCGTATCTCAAAAAACATGGCCGCCATTGGCCGATGAACTTTGAGCACCTTTGAGACAAGGTTAACAGAGGTCGATTGGAAAAAAACTTGGTGGGTGTTCGTGGCCCTAAAGGTCTGTGAGAAATTCGTAAGAAATCGACCAACGGGGGGAGATATTGCATTTTACAACATAAATGTTTGTATATAGTTTTTCCAAACATGCACGTGCTATTCTTATCATATGATAGACCTCCTCATTCTGAACAACTTTGCATTCTATCAATCAAATCGTTTAAATGATTGAGAAGATTGCAAAAAAAAAAAAAAACTATTTTTGTGAACTAGTCCTAGTTTTTTCGCTCATTTAAAAAAAAAAAAACACTGCAGTACAAATCTCTGCAATCTCTAGGTCAATAATTATCCAAAAAAAAAAAAGTTTAAATTTACCTTTTGGGAAGCTAAAATGGGGTTGTTTAGAAAAAGGGCCTGTAAATGCAAGTTTTAGGCCAATCAGACCACAGCTGGTGCTATAACAGTCATCAACTTTAAACATCATATTTCTATGGCAACTGACCTGTATTTTTCAAAATAAAAAATTAAATCATTCATTTAGGTGGTTACAGGATTGGTAAATAATATGAAATGTCTTTAAATGCCTTAAAGCACTTGAACCCCAGCAATCTCTGCTTGCAGCTAAATTAACTATTTTTTTATGTTTTGGAAGATCAGTCATCAAAGCTTGGTAAATATTGGTCACAGACATAGAGATTTACTTTACCATTATTGTAAAATTAAGAGCGCGCTATTATGTGGTCTTTGTTTTTCATTCTAATAAGAGATTTTGAGTCTGTGTAAAGCCTATGTCAAATTTAAAAATGTAGTTGATTTTAAATATTTTCTTTCTTTCTCTCTTTCTCCTCCCCTTCATCCAGCACGTCACTACAGGCGTAGGTTTTGTCATACTCACTGATCTGTGTGAAATGCTCTAAATCTGTCCCTCCCAATCATGAGAATCTTAGCCACACAGCTACCCTCATCTTAAGCCTGACCAGAGAAACTTTTACCAGAATTACAACCAGACTGACGCCTGTGTTTGTTACTATTTACTTGTCTCTAAGCCTGTGACTGTGGAACTGTGTATATCTGCTTGTGCAAATCTATAAAGCTTCAAACAAACTCTCTCCGTACTGTGACACAAAAGCATGAAGAAGTTGGTTCTGTGGCAACCTGTAGAGAAAACACTCAAGGAATGCACATGCATGCATACACCTATGGTTTCTATTCACTAGGTTTATAAGCACTAGTTACTCATTGACCAGCGTTTACAGTGGGGTCTCTGAAATAATAATACTAGTTCTTTGTGCAGCGGCGGCTCCCAGCAGCTTGCCGTGGGTTAAATCCCTGAACTAGGATCAGTGTGGAGAACCCACAACTAGGATCAGTGTGGAGTTTCCCACGCCCCCCTCTCCCACTGATATACTAGCCAGAGGCGGATATGACCCGCAACATTGCACAACATCTCTGTTTTCAACCATAAATTCACAGAAAAACAAGGAAGGTTTCTCTCTATAGGCCTGATCTGTAATGTGTGTCATGGACGGACTAGACAGCTTTCATTTTACACAAATGAAAATGAGGTTTTGAGGGAGAAGTTTATTTAGAAGTTTTGTAAATCATAGTGTTCATTGTTCATCAATCTGACAAGAACATGGGCTGCATATTATATTTGACATGGGAATATTTTATTGGCATTTTTTAAACATAATTTTCCCAAGCATCATTACACACACGCACAAAACAACTTTTGTATGCAGTTTTTACTGAAAGTATAGTTTGTTTTATATTTTATATTTAATTATGTTGTAATGAACCAGTATTAGAAAAAAAAATGTTTGACTTATATGCCTTTTTATTTTATTTTGTTTTGTTTTTTATTGTATTTTTCACATACCACAACATAATGTGATTTTTTTTTTTTTTTTTTTTGCTTTTTATTTTACTTATTTACTTGATATTTTATATTATTTTACTCAAATAATACCACTATTTTGTATTTAATTTAATTTAATTTTATTTTATTTAATTTTTCACATACCACAACATAATGTGTGTGAATTGTATTTTACTTTTTATTTTACTTAATTACTTTTTATTGAATATTAATTAACTTAGATAATATCACAATTCGTTTTATTTTATTTTATTTTATTATTTTATTCTACTTTATTTTATTTTATTTATTATTTTATTTATTATTTTTCACATACCACAACATAATGTGTGTGAATTGTAATTTACTTTTTATTTTACTTATTTACTTTTTATTTTATATTATTTAACTCAGAAAATATCACAATGCATTTTATTGTATTTTATTTATTTTTTATTTCATTTTATTTTATTTTATTTTATTTTACTTTATTTTATTATTTTTCACAATGCACAAAATAATGTGTGAACTGTATTTTCCTTTTTATTTTCCTTTTTTACTTTTTATTTTATATTATTTAACTCATATATCACAATAATAACATCACAATGCATTTTATTTTATTTGATTTTATTATTTGATTTTTCTCACAGACCACAATATGTGTGAATTGTTTTAGTTTTTTATTTTACTTATTTTACTTTTTATTTTATATTATATAATACATTTTAATGTATTTGTAATAATATAAAGTGAAACTTTTTTTAATTTTTATTAATTGCATTTAAATAGTTTCAAGGTTTTTTATACTTTACAGTAAAATAATTTAATGTATGATATACTTCTATTATGTTGTAGTATTATGTATGTATGTGCCTGTGTGGGTCTTGTGTACACAAGTATGTTATCTTAGGAGCTCACAGGCAAGCAATTTAAAAGGAAACGGGGTGTCTCAAAGCTTAGGGGCAAAGACCCGGGCTGCGTGCTGGCAGATACTGTTGATCCAGAGGAGGTGAAATGAGAGAGAAAAAGAGGGGGAAGAGCGAGAACGGGGGAGGTGAGAAGGAGAGGGGGAGGAGAAGCAAATGGAGAAACGGGGAGGGTTGTGCAAATGGATGAGAAAGAGAGCGAGAGAGCGCGCGCACACACCCCTTTCTGCGCTCTCAGCGGACAGACTCATCCTCACATGGTTGGAGTGAGTGTGTTGTGGAGTTCTGATAGACATAGAGAGACACAGAGACGTGCAGGATTACATCCAACACTTGAAGGAGACATTACCTGTATGAACTAACCATCCACTGATGTTTGGATACTTTACTGAGGAACAAAAACGGACCTAGGATTTACCTCTGAGGTATGCCACACTACTAACTGTTTTTCAGAGGTGTCTTTGCTATTGGACATTTATGTCTGTCCGTTGGACTTTCTCTGGGTCCCCTGGGACTGTGCTCAAGTGGACGGCTGACAGTGATAAATGCCACACTGCTTGTTTAATAAGGTTTACTCGCCATAGAGGCTTTGAAAGTGTCCTGTGTGCCTTTGTTGGACAATCAATATGCCTTGTGTGTTTAAGTGTGTATGTAGGGAAGTCTCAAAAACAAATGGCTCTGTGGTCGTAAAAACTCCACATCCAAACAGAAATGTTTGGAAGCCAAAGAGGAGGATCCGTCAGTGTATTTTCTGTCTCACATGCTGCCTTTGTGTGTGCGTGTGAATTTTCTCACTGCACGGAGTAAATCTTCCAAGTTTGCTCTTTGTTTTTGCTGCTCTGTCACAAATTATCTTCAGTATTAACATTTGTGTAAGTAGAAAACTCGAGTGACAGCATACTTTAGTTTTTTGTGCGTAAGAGTCTGTCTGAAATGTTCTGCAGCCTTGTTAAGTTACCTCATGAATAATGTGCCTCATTTAAAAGTTTAACTGTAAACCACCAGAGCCGCTCCAGGATAGTTCAGTGTGTGTTTTTGTGTAGGAGTGTGTGTATGTGTGTGTGTGTGTAGTCTACAGTTCTCTGGAATGCGATTCATTGTAATGAGAAGACTAAAAAAGCAGCTTAGCTGAGATTCTAAGGAAAGATACAAAGGGAAACAGCAAAGTGAAATGTAAATAAGATGAAAATGATATATATAGACGCTTAAGCAAGATATAGAAAGACCTAGATGCGGTGGACCACTAATATTTACACCGGTCTGTCTGGTTTTGGGGGGTCACTGATGCGGGTCTCAGCTGTTCGCAGTCAGACAGAGATGGCACACAGGGTGCTAGATTCCTTGGTCGCCTGAGGTCTCCCAGCGGTCTAGTGGCTTTATGAATGAATTACCGTAGAGTGCGCTGTGGAGGAACTCGGACGGACCAAACAAAGACTCCTGCATACTTCGGTCTAGGAGCAAACACAGCAAACAATGAGCTAGACTCTTCCTACACCGTCATATCACTGACTTCCCCCTCAGAATAAGGCTGGACACAGACTACCTGTCTGCTTTAAGAGCTCATATCTGGACTTTATCATGCGCGTCTCTGTCTTGCTCCCATCATACGTTGTTTAATCTACGGATTAGACTCAATAAACACACTTCTTCCTTTAAAACGGTTATCACACAGTCAGATTGATTTCCTAGTTGTTTAAGTCAATTTAGCCTAGTAGTTTGAGTCAATAAGTAACAGACAGAATGTCAAAAGCATATAGTGTAACATAAAACACAGGAGATTCAATGGCAATTGCAGATTTTGCAGCAGTTGCTGATTGTTCGAGTGAAACAGGACGTGTGTGTTCACGCATGAGTGTGTGTTAGTATTTTGGTCTAATAAGATACTACATTTCTACAGCAGTGTGTTTGCACATGTATATGAAGGTTTAGAAAGGCAATCATGATGTTTAGCTTTGTGCTGTAAGTGTGTTAAGTGGAACTAAGTAGCAGAATGGCTTCTATGCGACCCTCAGGGCATTTCTTCCTTCTTCTGGCCCACTGGAGCAGAGGGCATCAGGGTGAAACGTGGGGGGTAGAGAAGCTATATGCATGTGGGGGGTAGGAAATACGGCTTAAATGGGTCACAGCACTGCCACAGCATGTTTAAAGTATACATTAACGAAGCTAATGAAAGAGATGAGAAGATAAAGAGAGCAAGGCGAGGTTTAAAAGTGTCTGAATGAAAAGGTGCACTGTTTAAAAGTTTGGTTTTTGAAAGGAATTAATACTTTCAGTCAGCAAGGACGCATTAAATGGATCAGAAGTGGAAAATGACAAACAGTGAAACTTTCAGCAAGATAGAAATAGACGTTAAAGCTATTTTTTTTTTACCTATGGGGTACCTCAAGGCTCTGTTTTAGGGCCTTTTTTGTTTTTTATATGTGTAAGCCTGGACCACAAAACCAGTAATAGGATCAGTTTGTTAAACATAAAATAAATAAATAAGCTTTCCGCTATGTGTGGTTTGTTAGGATAGGACAATATTTGAATATCTGGAATCTGTGGGTGCAAAAAAATATTGGAAATATTGAGAAAATCTCTTTTAGGTTTTTAAAATGACATTAGCAATTCATATTACTAATCTAAAATTAAGTTTTGATATATTTATGGTAGGAAATGTACAAAATATCTTCATGGAACATGATCTTTACTTAAAATCCTAAAGATTTTTGGCATTAAAGAAAAATTTATAATTTTGACCCATACAATGTGTTTTTGGCTGTTGCTATAAATATGCCCGTGCTACTTAAGACTGGTTTTGTGGTCCAGGGTCACGTATAAGCTCTTTTGAGTAGATCTGTTGTTTAGAAACATTGTATAGACATTAATCACAGCCGTGATTAGTTTCTGTAGCACTTGTGTTTGATCTCTTCCAAAGATGTTAGAACTTTTTTCCCCAGGTGTTTATCTCTAAACTTGCTACGGATACTCTAAAGTAGTTTCGTACCGTTTTTCAAGCAGCGATCAAACACACACAGACATTGTTCTCACAGACAGCTCATGAATGCATATAACCTAGAAACCAAATGACAGAATGGATCAAACAAAATGCATAAGCATTATGGATTATCTGTGACATTGTGGCCTCTGTAAACCCATCAGGAACGTTCTGTATTGTATGAGATATTGTAATCCTCATGTTGGATGCGTATGTGCGAGACCTGACAGATATTCCCCGTCGTCTCTTGCTAATGTCTGTTTCTTAATGCAGCGTGTCCTCCGTTCATTCAGCGTGTCCTCCTCTTTCAATATTAGCACTTGACTGGTTGTTTAAGCGTAGACCCACAGGAGGTGATGAGGAGGGGGTAATGGGAGAATAAAATGAATTAGAAACATATATTTGTGGCTTGTTCTACAAATTCAATGTGTGAGAGCAGTTTTGAGGTCTCAGAAGAATACCAAAACATTTATGATGTTAGCTTCTGTCCTATAAGGTCACAATATCTGACCTTTTACCTTTAACTTCTATTAAAGGAACTTTATTTTAAGAAATGTTTTTGTTTTTCCAAGACTTCAAGTTGTTTATAGGCACATGCCTACAGTAAGGGTGTGTCTGTGTCAATGAGTCTTGCTGACGTTTGCATATGTCATGCTTTTTAATAATGGCTACAAGAGGCATCTCCTCTTGTCTAAATCCTGTAGAACCAGAAAAATAACATTTTTAACCCGAAGGCAGGAAGACACATGCACAAATGCACTGTTTCAGAACTCCCTTTCCATAAGGAAGTAAATCCTGCAAAGCCTAAAGAAAAACCAAGTGGTGGTGCAAGTTTGGATATGGAAAACATGTGCATGTGTGTGTTTAAACTCTAGTAAGGTGATCTCAGGAATTTGTGAATGGACTGTCAACACCTAGATCAAGTATTTTTGAGTCAAACAACTATTTATTGAGGAAAACTGGTTAAAATTGACCATTTAAATTTACCTGTCACAACAAAGGCCTTGATCTGATACATTTCAGATCACTTTAATCTTTGAAGATCTTTAGACCACAAGCCTGTTGAGACGGGCCACACAGCTGCAGGCAAACCACAGATTACTTACTCATTCGCTTAACGACTTTAGTGAGACGATTGACAAGAATAATGTTGAAGAAAGAGAGATGGCAGAAATAGAAAAGAGAGGGTGGGGGGTTGATGGGAAGTAATCATGTGAACTGAAGAAATAAAAGAGACACTCAGTTTTTAAAAGGACACTTCACCCAAAAGTGACAATTCTGTTATCAGTTTCTCACCTCATGTTATTCCAAACCTGTATGACTTAAATTTGTCTGGAGATCACAAAAGAAGATCTCACCAAAAGCTTTCGTATGGCTTGAGAAGTTTTTTTCTAGTCAGTGTGGATCTTGACCAGGGTTGCCAGGTTTTCACAACAAAACCCACCCAACTGCGACTCAAAACTATTGGGTTCCCCTGGTACATTTTGCATCGCAGGCGCTAAATATCACATTATTTGGGTCGCTTCAACCTGCGGACATGAATAACAACTCGTGGTAACAGTGTACAAGTAGCCCAATTCCGCTGGAAAATTGCAGACTTGGCAACACCAATCTTGACAGTCATGGGCTTCATTGACTTTCATTGTATTAAAAAGTTTTCAGTGTAAGTTATGACAGAATTTATTTTATTTTAGGTGAACTATCCCTTTAATGCTACTTAATCAAACTTGTTCTCTTCTGTCTGCGACTAACATCCTTTCAGTCAGAGCACAAAAGAGACTTCCCTTCAGCACGGGTCATCAGGGAGAAAAGATTGGCTCTCTCAATATCTTCCACTGACCTGGAAGAGATCTGATCTTAGTCTGAAAGGAGTGACTGCTGTTGCATGCTGGTCTATTTTACTTTCCAAATTAGCTTTCTTTTAAGCAGAGACCTGAGTGTCTTCATTCTTGCCTTGTGGCATGCGGGTGCAGGTTTTGTTGAGCCTCTTCCGCTTGTTTGGCACAGAGGAGAGGTTGTGTGGATAAAAGCAGGCTCTTGCTTTCAGCAAAAGCTTTTTCTGTGATTCCAGCTCGGTGCAGCGCAAATGCACAGGCTGTGAAGCTTCACCGTAGCTTTTACATACAGCAGGGTCAGAGGATTACAATAATGTGAAATCACACAAACTTGCTGCCTGAGGCACAATGGTCCGGTTCGAAAAAGATTACACTCTTCGTAGTGAGATGCACGTTTTTCGTTTTGTTAGCTTGATGGTGCAAGTCCTCCAGGCAATGTGATGTTAAAAATATCACAGATGCTATCTCTGAGTCTTAGCTTTAATACTTATATATAGCTACACAAGAACTAGAACTAATTCTACATATTCTGCTGTAGAACTGAATTTGTTTTGAGGTTCGGTAAAGGTTGCTGAACCAAAAGTCATGTCATAATTATTACTTTAGCACATTTAAAAAACAAGAAAATGTTTGCCAAAGTGCTATTCAAAGTAGAAATAGTAGGTTTTGACTCATTATTCCCTGTGGGGTACCTCAAGGCTCTGTTTCGGGGCCTTTTTTGACTTCTATATATAAGCTCTTTTGAAAGGGTCTGTTGGTTAGAAATATAACACTGTATACTTTTGTTATGCAAATAATACTTAGCTTTATATATCACAATATCAGTTGACGGTTCTGCATTTTAATCTCTCTAAAAAAAAAAAACAGGAAGGGTGGCTATGTTTTAGTTTATGCCGTCTCTACTGTATATTGCTTGGCCGTTCTTATGTAAATGTGGACAGTCATATGTTAATGTTCTTATAGATAAGAATATTAGTACTGAAATGGTTTGTGTGGACTGGGAAGGGAACTTTGTGTTTTTGAATGTTACATACAGTTATACTTTCGTTGTACATTAAATGCTTTGATATGATGCTATGAGTACAAACGTCTAAATTTGTTTTCCCCCATTAGGTTCAGTCAAGGTTGTTGAACCAAAGGTCAAGTCAAAATTATTACTTTAGCACATTTAAAAATGATAAATGATTGCCAAAGTGCTGTTCAAAGTAGAAATAGTAGGTTTTGACTCATTATTGTCTGTGGGGTACCTCAAGGCTCTATGTTGGGGCCTATTTTGTTTTCTATATATAAGCTGTTTTGAGAAGATCTGTTGTTTAGAAACATAACATTGCATACTGTTGTTATGAAAACAAAGATTTGCTCTATATATCGTGACATTAATTGACAGTTCTGCCTTACAATCCCTATTAAAATCATTAAAAGTTGGGCAACTAATTTTTAGTTTATGCTATCTCGACTGTATACAGCATCACCGTTTATATGTAAATGCTGGCAGTCATATGTTAATGTTCTCATAGATAGAGTATTAGTGCTGAAATGGTTTGTGTGGACTGGGAAGGGAACTTTGTGTTTTTGAATGTTACATACAGTTGTACTTCTGTTGTATATGAAGTGCTTAAATATGATGCTATCAGTACAAACTTCTTAATTTGTTTTCCCCCGTGAGGTTCAGTCAAGGTTGTTGAACCAAAAATCAAGTCACAATTATTACATTAGCACATTTAAAAACAACAAATGTTTGCCAAAGTGCTGTTCAAAGTAGAAATATTAGGTTGTAACTCATTATTACCTGTGGGGTACCTCAAGGCTCTGTTTTAGGGCATTTTTTGTTTTCTATACATATGCTCTTTTAAGAGGATCTGTTGTTTAGAAACATAACATTGCGTACTATTGTTATGCAAACAATGCATAGCTCTATACATCGAACATTTTTGTTGTATATGAATTGCTTAGATATGATCCTATCAAAACAAACTTCTGTTAAATGAATTGCTGGATTTTGGCAGAATGAGCAGCCTTCTCATTAGCAGTCTGGTAAAGTGTGTTCACTGCTGACGCACTTTGATGAGACACCTTCTGTGGGACATGACAGCCTGCTGAGGGGGAGAAAGTGAGAACTGCAGTGTATATGGTTGGGTATGTGAGTGTGAGTGGTTTTTGGCCGTGTACTGGCGGTATGTGTGTGAGATGGAGGTGATTTTTAGAGGATCGGTTGGTCAGCAGTAAGTCTCGCTCTGAATTGAGCCTAAATAGTGTCTGGCACTGATGTGGTAATGGGGTATTGATCTGTAGTGGTTTGGCCGATAGCGTGCGTGTGCCTCAGAAATAGCTCTATTGTGTCTCTGGTAAAAGGCTGTTTCACTAGCACACATACACGCACAAAATATCATGATGAAGAGATAACATTCATAGCCTTCCAACCGTGTAGAAATCATCCAGCGCTGAGATATAGCTTTACTTCACCCATAACCACAAACCAGTATATGTTCATGGGTGGCATGGACAGTTCCTGTAAAGTTAGTTCTACTTCTTGTCAAAGCAGAAGAGAGTGTAACAATATAGCAAATTTAACCTTATTTTTGCAATTAAACAATATAAGAATATCCAATATAATATATAAAGAAAAACTTTTTATTTGTTATTTTATTTTATATTTTATTTTTATTTTGTGCTTTTGTTTTGTTTTTTTGACTACCATTCCAAAATCAGCCATATTTTTTATGTTGCACTGAACTTGGTTTTGTTTTGTTTTTTGTTTCTTGATTGCCATTACAAAATGATCCATATTTTTTATTATGTTGGACTGCATCTGGTTTTGTTTTGTTTTTTTTTTTTTTTACCTGTCATTACTTTTTTCTTGTTTTGTTTGTTTTTTTTTTACCTGTCATTACATTTTTTTTTTTTTTTTTTTTTGCTTTGTTTTTTTTTTAACTGTCATTACAAAATTAGCCTTATTTTTATTATGTTGGACTGGACTTGTTTCTTTGTTTTGTTTCTTAACTGTCATAAAAAATGAGCCATATTTTTTATTATATTGCACATTTTTTGTTGTTGTTGTTTTTTGTTTTTGACTGCCATTACAAAATTAGCCATATTTTATTATGTTGCACTGGACATGGTTTTGTTTTTTTTATTATTTTTGTTTTTTGACTGACATTACAAAATTAGCCATATTTTGTATTATGTTGCATGGCATTTGGTTTTGTTTTGTTTTGTTTTGTTTCTTAACTTTCATTACAAAATAAGCCATATTTATATTGCGTTGGACTGGACTGGTTTTGTTTTGTTTTGTTTCTTGACTGCCATCACAAAATTAGCCACATTTTTATTATGTTGCTCTGGACTTGTTTTTTTGTTTTGTTTTGTTTTGTTTTGTTTTGTTTTGTTTTGTTTTGTTTTTTGACTGCCATTACAAAATTTCCATATTCCATATTATTCATATTTTTATTATGTTGGACTGGACTTGGTTTTGTTTAGTTTTTTACCTATCATTACATTTTGTTTGTTTGTTTTAACTGTCATTACAAAATTAGCCTTATTTGTATTACGTTGTACTGGACTTGTCTCTTTGTTTTGTTTCTTGCCTGTCATAAAAAAAAATTAGCCATATTTTTTATTATATTGCACAGAACTTGTTTTTTTTTTTTTTTTTTTTTTTTTTTTTTTTTTTTACTGCCATTACAAAATTAGCCGTATTTTTATTATGTTGCACTGGACATGGTTTTGTTTTTTTATTATTTTTGTTTCTTGACTGACATTACAAAATTACAAAATAAGCCATATTTATAGTGCATTGGATTGGACTGGTTTTGTTTTGTTTGGTTTCTTGACTGCCATTACAAAATTAGACACATTTTTATTATGTTGCACTGTTTTGTTTTGTTTTGTTTTGTTTTATCTTGTTTCGTTTTGTTTATTGACTGCCATTACAAAATTAACCATATTTTCATTATGTTGCACTGGACTTGGTGTTTTATTTTTTGTTTTGTTTTGTTTTGTTTCTGCATTTGACTGGTCTTGTTTCATTTCGTTTCTTGACTGCCAATACAAAATTAGCTATATTTTTATTATATTGCACAGGACTTGATTTCGTTTTGTTTTTGATCAGATCTCTCTTGGCTTTATCCAGCAGTACTGGTTAGCTTTTGACTTTTAATTTGACTTTAAAATGAGATAGAGATACATCAAAAAAAAAAAAAAAAAAGAAGGAAACGACTGAATAGCCTGAAAGCTATTATTCTAAAGAGCTTTCTTTCTGTCTTTGCTTTTGTAGTTTGTCTGTCTCTCTTCTGTTTGTGTGTGACATTCCTGTCCTTTCAGGTCCTGTAGCAAAAGCTTAAGTCTTTCAACTCCCTGCCCTTTTTCCCCTCTCCCTTCATTTCTTGAAGGAGCACTTTGTTTGTGAGGTTCTGCTTGTTGACGCAGGTGCAAAAATGTGAAGCAAGAGAATAAGAGAGTGGAAGAATAAGAGAATGACGGAATCCCAGCACTCAAGATTACCCCTCCTTCCTAAATGAAGTCTCTTAAGGTCCTAAAAAATAGCTTGAGGTCTTATGAACACACTCATTTCCTCTCTCCAGGCCTGTCAGGGCTTGTGGGTTGTTCTCATCAGCTGTGGAAGTTTCTGTCCGTTGGTCTCAGGTGTGCTGAGGAAGGGCTGTAGTGCACCGGTGTGGCTTTCAGCGCCTCCTCCACCCCTCTTTTCCTTTCCACTGGGGCTTCCTGCCAGACGAGAAGAGCTGTTGGCTTCGAGCCAAAATCTTATCCTACCTCTCATTCACTGTCAGCAGCAGGAATCCCAAACCTATGAGTGCGTGTGCTCGTTCTGGATGTGTGAACTGCCAGCATTTGTGGCCATTCTCTCACACAACACTTGACACAAGATACCCATGTGCGCGCTGAGAATTTGTTCAGGCTGAGCTGGCCACGGTACTACAGACTGGACATAAAGATAACTGATCTTTACAGCTCTTTCCACTCTGAGATACGATTTTGCTGGCCTTGCAGTCAGCGATTTTTCAGGCATGTTGCACTGTGGTGCTCATATGGAAAATGGAGGTTTAAATCTGACTACAACACACTCTCTGTTGTGTCTATAATAAAAAGCGTCAAAGGAGAGATTCAGACAAGCAGCTAAAGTCAGATTTTCCTCGTCAGATTTTTACACACCTTATCCATTTGGATGTAGATTTTTTTTATGTATTATAGTGAATATGTTTTGTTTCTTATCTGTCATTACAAAATGAGTCTTATATTTTGTTGCAACTTGGTTTTGTTTTTTTGGTGGGGGTTTTTTCCCCCTGTTTTTGTTTTTTTGTTGTTGTTTTAGTGGTTTTGTTTTGTGTTTTTTTTGTGTGGTTTTGTTTTGTGTTTTTTGTGTGGTTTTGTTATTTTTTTTTTTTTTTTTTTTTTGTTTAGTTTTTTTGTGGTTTGTGGTTTTTTTTGTTAGTTTTTTGTTGTTTTGTTTTGTTTTTGTGAGTTTTTTGTTTGTTTTTGTGTGTTTTTTTTTTTTTTTTTTTTTTTTTTTTTTTGTTTTGCGTGTTTTTTTGTGTGTGGATTTGTTTTGTTTTGTTTTTGTAGTTTTGGTTTTTTTTGTGATTTTGGTTTTGTCTTTTAGATTTTTTTTGTTTTTGTGAGGTTTTGTTTGTTTGTCTTCTGTGGATTTGTTTTGTTTTTGTGGTTTTGTTTGGGTTTTTTGTTGTTTTAGTGGTTTTGTTTTGTGGTTTTTGTGGTTTTGTTTTTGATGTTGTTTTGTGTGGTTTTGTTTTGTGTTTTTGTTTGTTTTGGTGGTTTTTTTTGTTCGTTTTTGTGTGGTTTTGTGTTTTTGTTTGTTTTAGTGTTTTTTGTTCGTTTTTTGTGGTCTTGTTTCTGTGAGGTTTTTTGTGGTTTTCGTGATTTTGTTTGAGTTTTTTGCTGTTTTGTGTGTTTTTTTGTGTGGATTTGTTTTGTTTTTTGTGTTTTTGTTTTGTTTTGTTTTTTTGGCTTTGTTTTGTGTTTAGTGTTTTTGTGAAGTTTTTGTAATGTTTTGTTTTTGTTTTTTTGTGGTTTTGTTTTGGGTTTTTGTGACGTTTTGTTTTTTCTTTGTTTGTTTTTTGTTTGTTTGTTTTTTTAGTTTTGTTTTGTTAAATTTCTCATTACAAAGTTAACCTTATTTGTATATTGCAAGCTGTTTTATTTAACTTTTTTATTTAATAATTTTATTTTACATTTATTAATTTCATTTTATAAAATATATATATTTTTAACCCTGTTTTATTTGCAATGGATCAGTATTTTCTCTTCTTTTATTTGAGAAATGCACCTCGGTCTAAACTACCAGATTCAGATCTAATGTAGTTTTTCATTAATCAGTACATGACATGTATGTAACATCACACATAAGTGTCTGCAGCTGTGTCTAAATCCATTTTCACTCCCTCTTTCCCCAATTAATGAATTGTGGAATTCACAGGTGTAGGAAATACTAAAAGACTGGCACAGCATATGTATGGTTGCATAAAATTGCCTATGACATGTATGTTGTCTCATACGCCTCATATTTATCATAATGAGAGAAGAGAACACAGCAGCATCCAGACATGCTCATCCGCATTCATCCTTTTGTCTCTTGCCCTCTCGATTTCTCTCTCTCTCTTTTTCCCCCAGACTGGCACTCTTTGTTCAAGCGTGTCATTGGAAGTGTGTAAATCGTGAGCCCTTCAGCCAAACATTTTTCCCCTCTGATCAGTGAGAGGACCCATCTGCAGTCCTCCTCCTCCTCCTCTTCTCCTCTTCCTGCATGTCATCACTCCATTTTCCCCAGACAGAGGACACAAATTAGCCCCATTTACACTCCATTTCCCCCAACTTCACTGCCTCTAACCTGATAATGACTGGTGCATCTAGATGAATTAGGATGATGGCGATGAATTGTGTGCGGGTGTGGAACATCAGGATATAGACACGAGTGTGACCATAATGATGAATCTCACATACACCTGAAAAAATAAAGCAATAAGCTGTGAGAGGCCATGCGTTACAGTGATTTCAGTGGGTAAGCGGTGATGTGATGTGAAGTGGAGGTAAAATCACTGTAACACATGGTCTCAAGTGACTTACTGCTTTGTATGAAATGTCAGCACCAGCATAATGATTAAAAAACACAGGTGTTCCATTAATACTGTTTACTGTTGCCAAGCAACATAGCAAGTCGCATTAATATAGAATGTGTGGTCAGGTGTATTAAAAAGTTTAGTGAACATGGCTCATCCAATCAGAATTTAATAAATAGCACTCATATTTATTTACATAGCACTTTATAACAATTTCAGTTTCAGCTATGAACAAGCTCTACAGTAGACAATCGTGTCATTATTCAGAAAAATTTGCACTAAATCAGCACAAGTATCAGAATTAGGAGCTTAAGAATGTAATAGAGAAAAATGGAATAGAATAAAATAAAAATAAATCCAAAAGATATATAAAATAAAATAAAAATCTAATAAATAAATATAAAATTATAAAATAGGTTAAAAAAAGGTTAAATAAATAATACAGCTGGCAACATAAAAGTAAGGTTAATTTTGGAATAAGAAATATAACAAAACAAAAAGTCCAGTGCAACATAAGAAAAAAATATGGCTAATTTTGCGAGGACATTGAAATTAAATGAAAATAAATGAAATAGTTTTTATGTCTATCTGAACACTTTTGGTCGAAAGCCCTATTAAATCAATTTTAATAAAATAAAATAAATAGTTTTTATGAATATCTCAGCACTTTTGGTTGAAAGTCCAGGAATATAATAAAACTCAAAAAACAAAACCACAAAAACAAAACAAATCCATACACAGAAATGAAAAGAATAAAATAAAAATCAATGCAAAAAAAATAATAAAATAAAATGAAATAAAATATAAATAATACATTTCAAATAATAAAAATATAAAATAAAAAGGTTAAATAAATGATACAACTTGCAGCATTAAAATAAAATAAAATAATAAAATAATAAAATAAAATAAATAGTTTAAAGAATATCTTAGCACTTTTGGTTGAAAGCCCAAGACTATAATAGAGGAAAATTAAATTGAATAAAATAAAAATAAGTCTAAAAAATTAATTGAATAAATAAATAAATAAATAAAATAAAAATATAATTAATACATTTCAAATAATAATAATAAATAAATAAATAAAATAAAATAAATTGTTTTTATGAATATCTCAGCACTTTTGGTTGAAAGCCCAGGAATATAATAAAGGAAAAATTAATAGAATAAAATAAAAATCAATCCAAAAAAAATTATCAAATAAAACAAAATATAATAAATACATTTAAAATAATAAAAAAATAAAATACAAAGGTTAAATAATACAATTTGCAGCATTAAAATAAAATAAAATAAAATAAATAGTTTTTATGAGTATCTTAGCACTTTTGGTTGAAAGCTCAAGAATATAATAGAGGAAAATTGAATCGAATAAAATAAAAATCAATCCAAAAATGTATAAAATAAAATCTAAAATAAAATAAAATAAAATAAAATAAAATACTTTTTATGAATATCTCAGCACTTTTGGTTGAAAGCCCAAGAATATAATGGAGGAAAATAAAATAAAACAAATCAAAAAATAAAATAAAATGTAAAATAAAATAAATGGTTTTTATGAATATCTCAGCACTTTTGCTTTAAAGCTTTGCACATAACTTTTTTACTGCGACACTATCAACAAAAGCACAGATCAGAGAGATGAACGTGACTTCAGACTTTGAGAGAAAGTGTTTTTGGGTCCCCTGAGAGTCTATATGTGCTCCCCGCAGTCAGGCATGGTTAGCTTATTTTACAGACGTAATTATGGAACAGCAGACTCCGTCTCCCCCTCAGAGAGGTTTAAATGGGTTGAATGAGAGCAGCAGACAAGATATGCTAAGCTCTGTGTTGGAGATGGGAAAGCCTTTGAGGAGCATACAGGATGGCCGCTGCACTTAAAGAGGGAGACACGGTAGGCTCTCGATAGGGCTAGTCCTGATCCAACTTCATCCGCAGGTCAGCAGCCTTCTGAAAAAGAAAGATTTGAAAGGTCCCCCCAAGGATTTTAAGAGAAACTCAGCCACAGATATACTATTATTTGATGTCAACCTGAGGTTTACAATTGTAGATTACAGTACGCATGTGAACCAATCCCTGAACCTTACAGACTTTGATGTCAAACTGTGTGAAATTTTTACACACCTGATCCACTGGAATGTGGTTTAAAATCCAGTAGGATTTTTTATGTATTGCAATGAGTATTATTTTATTTTATTTTAAATGTTAATTTTTTTATTATATTTTATTTTTATGTTATTTGTTTTTTAGTTTATATTTTATTTTATTTTATTTATTTTTTTATTTACAGTGTGCATGTAAACCAATCCCTATACCTTTTTTTTTTGCCTTGCAGACTTTGTTGTCAAACTGTGTAAAATTTTTACACACCTCATCCACTGGAATGTGGTTTAAAATCCAATAGGATTTTTTATGTATTCCAGTGATTTTTTATTATATTTTAATTTAAATTTTCATTTTTTTATTCTATTTTATTTTTATTTTTAGCTTATAGTTTATAGTTTATTTTATTTTTCATTTATTTTATTTTATTTTTTATTTTATATTTTGTTTTATTTTTCATTTGATTTATTCTGTTATTTTATTTTATTTTAATTTAATTTAATTTAATTTTATTTAATTTTATTTTATTTTTTATTTTATTTACAATGCACACGTAAACCAATCCCTGAACCTTTTTTTCATACATACTTTGAATTACTTTATTTTCACTTTATTTTATCCACTTGAATGTTGTTTAAAATTCAATAAGATTTTTTATGTATTGCAATTAATTTTTATTTTATTTTATTTGTAATTTTATATATTTTTTTTTTTTTTTAGTTTATATTTTATTTTTTATTTCATTTACAGTGCACAAACCAATCCCTAAACCTTTTTTCATACAGACTTTGATGTCTAGATTTTTATTTTAATTACTTTATTTTTCATGTATTTTTTATTTTATTTATATTTATTTTATAATTGATTTATTTTATTTAAAAGTTTTTTTTTAAACAACAATTATTATTTTTTATCCACTTTAATGTGATTTAAAATCCAATACGATTTTTTTTATGTATTGCAGTGAATTGTTTTTTTTTTTTTTTTTTTTTTTTTTTTTCAATTTTATTATTTTATTTTATATTAAATCTTACAATTTAATTTATTATAAAGTACCATTATTTGATGTCAACCTGAAATCAAACAGTATGGGATGTTTTTATTTTATTCTATTTTATTTTTTAATTTAATAATTTTATATTTATATTTATATAATAATTTTAAATAATTTTTAATTTTATATTCTTTTTTTAAACTACCATTATTATTTTTAGACACTGATCCACTTGAACGTAGTTTAAAATCCATCTGGATTTTTTTAATTGCAATGAATTTTTCTTTTCTTTTATTCTATTTTATTTATTTATTTATTTATTTTGGATTTATTTTATTTTATTTACTTTATTTATTTATTTATTTATTTATTTTAATTAATTCTATTTTATTTTATTTTGAATTTTACGATTTATTTTACTTTAAACTACCATTACTTGATGGCAACCTGGAGTCAAACTGATCAGTATGGGATGTCACTCTGGTATATTATCAGTCTGTCTTCTTTGTTCTTTCATCATCACTCTATCATTAACACGTCTGAAAGGCACAGATAACGTGGCATTCCAGGTCATGGTGCATTATTGAACAAAAGAGAGGAAACCGGTCTGGTGGTCCCAGAGGAAACAGCCACAATCCTCCTCCACTCTGACTGGTGGCAGACAGATTATCTATGAAGTCACATTTATAGATAAAAATCTATGAGCAACATTTTTTTAGGTCTAGCACAATGCTCACTCCAGGTGCATGTTACCTGTGAAAAATTAGTCACATTTTTATTTTTGACCATATTTGTTCTTGTGCTCTTTTAAAAGAAGCAATCAAAATAATAACATAAAAGATGATAATGCCACAGTAGAAACCAAGATGGACTGTCTGAGGTAGACGGGGGGTTCAGACGCACTGGTGGTCTGCGTTTAAAGCATCATCCTCTCATTACGGTTTCATTGAGCTCTGCGGAGCACAGACACGGTCGAGAGCCTGAGGACATAGGGGGGAGTCCTGTCACTTCATTTGGACTAATGGACAGTTCATATCTCCCGTCCTTTGAAGATATTTAGAACTAGTCCTATGGAAATGGTTACATGCTGAAGGCCATACAATAGGACTTCCTTTTGTCTGCCATTGGAGAAATGTTCAGTTGAGTTTTTGTAGTTTGACATGAACGATAGGTTTTGGACTGTTGGATGTTGAATATGAGAAAGGTGTTCAAAATCAGAAAAATGCTTGACTTTGTGGGCTTCATGACACTGTTATGAATAGGATAGAGGTGACAAGAAAGAATGAGGAGCAGAGGGGGGATGGTGACAGGAAATGACCCCAGCTGGTCTCGGGTGAGCCGTATGGAAGTGCCACAATTTTAATAGCAATGCATTCAAAATTGTATTATTTTTAAATTATAAGCAGTGTACATATTCACTACTCTTCAGTTTTGTTTAATTTATTATTATTTTATTATTATTATATTATATTATATTAACATATTAATAAATATAAATATATTATCAAGTCTTAAAATTTGTAATAAACTTTTACTATTATTTTAAAATACTATAATATAATAATACCTACATTATTATATTATATTAATAAATATATAAATTAATAAATATAAATATATTATCAAGACTTAACATTTTTATAAACTTTTACTATTATTTTAAAATAATAATATAATATAATATAATATAATTATATTATATTATATTATATATAAACATTATCAAGACTTGTTTTTCAACAATATTTCCCTGCTGTAATACTATTTTTATTATATATTAATTATATTTATATTATATATTAATAAATGGTCGCAACATTTTAAATTAAATAAAGAAGATTACAGAAAATATAAATATATTATCAAGAAAAAAATAAAAAATTTACCTAAAATTTAAAAGAAACTTTTACTATTATTTTACAGTTAGTGTACAATTATAATATAATATAATATTATTATATTATTACAAACTTTATCAAGACATATATTCAACATTATTTCCTGCCATAATATATTTTTTTTATTATTATGTTATATATTAATAAATGGTAATAATATTTTCATTGAATACAGGAAAATATAGATTAATATAAATATATTATGAAGACCTAAAAATTGAAATAAACTTTTACTATTATTTTAATATAATAAAATATTACAGCAGGAAATAATGTCTTGATGAAGTTTATAATATAATATAGTATAATATAATATAATATAATATAATTTTTATAATATAATATCTATATGATATGATATAATATTATATTATATTATTATAAACTTTATCAATACATGTTATTCAATATATTTTCCTGTTGACGAAATGGACCCCATTATATTATATTATATTATATTATATTATTAGATTAAAATATTTTATTATAATTTATTATATTATAAACATATTTTATTTTATTTTATTTTAAACTTTATCAAGACATGTTATTCATCATATTTTCCTGTTGAAGAAATGGACCCTTGCCAATATTGTCATGTTGCACTGATGTAAATCTTTCTAGGTGCTTGTTTTTCTTTCTCTTTCCTTGGAAAAAAGATGTTAATTTTTCCATCCTGGTTTGTATAACGTTCCCATGCATTGATACAAGTAACAAAACTATGTGAATACTTCAGTACCTATAGGGATAAGCTTCTCATGAAGTCTCCTGTTTAAACTCTTAACCCCTCTCACTGTCAGACTCTGTCTTGTTCTCTTCACTCCTTTTTCTTTTCCATTATTCCTAAGGGTGTTTCATCACAGCTTTCAAGTCCCTCTCATCTCAAGCTAAGTTGGTCATTCCCTGTCAGGAATTCATAGAAAAATGCGAGAAATGAGGAGAGTCGCTCATGGGCAGGGTGGATTTCAAATTGCTCAGGGTTTCGGGTATTGTTTAAAGAGACACACACCAATTAGCAGTGAATGTGGATGGACTATTAGAGGGATCTTAAATTGGTTTCCCAGGCACAAAGAAAAAGGTCAACACTATTACAGCAGAAATAAATTTATGGAGCTCCCGTGAAACACCCGATGGGATTTTTAGCATCAGCACTGTTTGGAAAATGACCTGCTGAGTTTTCATCTCAAGTTCAGTTCAGCAAGTTTTAGTAAAATAGTTCTTAGGTGTGTTGACTAAGCAGAATTACACTTGTTATGAACAGAGCAGAGGAGTGGAGGGGAAGTGAGAGAGAATGTTTTTCCCTTGTTCAAACAACGTGGTTAAAGAATAAAAGAGAACGAATAAATGAAGTGCACCTATAGATCACACCACACAAAAGAAAAAGAACAAAGATGTCAGCGACTTAAGAGAAGGAGACACTATTATCTAATACCTGAGAAGTTTGTGTGTGTATGTGTGTGTGTGTGATAAATATTTGTTTTCACGGCACAGCCACTGTCATTTCTTGAATATGTGGACATCAAAACATGTAAAAAAAACTCAGAGCGTGAGTTAAAAGTTTGTGTGTGTATGTGTGTGTGTGTGTGTGTGTGTGTGTGTGGTTGGGTGTTGGTGGGAAGTGTGTCTGGGTGGGGACTGTGTTAAGAGTGTGAAATATTTGGTGGCCGTTGTGACAGGAACCAACAAGTTGCTTCCTCTCCATTGCAAGTCAGTCAGAAGAGGCTTGGTGACTGTAAATATAAACAAAACAAAGCGATTCATTTTTGTGCTAGTGACATTCTATACTATTTTGGTATTGATTCTACTCACGGTTCCATGACGGCATTTACACAGAAACGGTGACCACGAAATTCATCAGAAACCTCTTATGTATAATTCAAATATCAAATAACTGGTCATGATTTTTTCATAATCACATGCTGTTGGTATAGCTAGCAATATGAGCTGGGTGAATATGAGGCAATAGTAGTTCAAATAAAGTATCAGAAATGATACTTATTGATCAAAACTTTTAAAATACATAATGTATTTTAAACAATAGAGCTAACATCACGCATTAGGGTGCCAACGGCCTGATGATTGTTTTTACACTTTACTATGTGATCTAATTATTCTTTAATATTGACTAAACAACATTTAAATCAAATGTCCACTTAATCTTTAATATTTGTCCGTTTTCACGGCACAGCCACTGTCATTTCTTGAATATGTGGACATTAAAACGTGTAAAAAACTCAGAGCGTGAGTTAAACTTTTATTTTGAAATCGCGATGAACGTTTAGTAATTTGTGACCCTGGACCACAAAAGCAGTCATACGTGTCAATTTTCCAAAATTGAGCTTTATACATCATCTGAAAGCTGAATAAATAAGCTTTCCATCAATGTATGGTTTGTTAGGATAGAACAATATTTGGCTGAGATACAACTATTTCAGTATATGGAATCTGAGGGTGCAAAAAAATCAAAATATTGGGAAAATCGCCTTTAAAGTTGTCCAAATTAAGTTCTTTGCAATGTATATTACTAATCAAAAATTACGTTTTAATATTTACATTAGGAAATTTACAAAATATCTTCATGGAACATGATCTTTACTTAATTTCCTAATGATTTTTGGCATAAAAGAAAAATCTATAATTTTGACCCATACACTGTATTTTTGGCTATTGCTACAAATATACCCCAGCGACTTAAGACTGGTTTTGTGGTCCAGGGTCATATTTGAGAAAGACAGTGCTGTATTCTCCTGTGTTTGTGTAGGTTTATAAATGTTTTACTTTACAAATCCGATGAAATGGCACACTGCATTCTCAGATGAACGTTATAATAAACCCAGCTCATAGTAATATGAATTTTAAGACGCTCCACACATGTAAATGATAAGAGCTTGTGTTCAGTTCACATTTACAGTGAACGGAGCTGCTCTGACATCCATGTAAATAATTAAAGCGCATATATTAAGCTTGCATCGCAGATTTTTTTATTTAAATCGTAACGTATGTGAATTCACAATAGCATTATACTTTATTATGATTTTAAAATGGGTTCAATATGCCATGCAGTGGCACCAAATGTAAACAATGCTACTGAACTGAGCGCAACTCAAAGATTTTTGTTATTATTGCTGTTGAAAATGGTAAATTATTGTCATGTTTTGGGCTGTATAATTGGTCAAACCGGGAGAAACATTTGGAGTACTATAGACCGCCAAACGTTATAACAAATCTGGGAGAAGAGTGCAAAAACTGTCTGAGGAACCGCATTTGTGTTTGGTCAAACTGAACTAGGATTTACAGTGCAAGGATCTTGACAACATTCATGTTTGTTCTTGTCATTTCCGGTCAGGAAAGGTGAAATATTAAGCTAATTACTGCTTGTACGTATCTTTACCACCTATTACCTTTAGTTTGTCAAAACATTGTACCCTTTCCTGCTTTCTAAGCCATGGTTTAGACAGCATAAATTAGCAGAACAATGTATTCAGTAGTACATTAACTGTGCAATCCATGCTGTTGTTTACATCAAAGTATCGCCAGTATGGCCACCCATCCTGGTACCTGACCAAATTTTGACGTAAGTGTAAACCCTCTATAAAGTGTTTCATAGATTCTCATTCGTGGAATGTGCCACTTCCGGTATTTTGCCAGTTACTCAACACAACTTTTCCAAAAATATTGGCATATTTGCAACTGCGGTTGCTACTGAGATGACTTTCAGGAAAGCGCTGCAATGTTCACAAAATAGGTTCATTCTATATCATCAAAACAAACTAAAATAGAATATGTTGTAAACATATGATACTATATGGCCCAACACTAGTATCCTTGTGGTAATCAGTCAGCAGAGACAGACAAAGACAGTGTGGGCAGTGATTATTCTTGTGTCTTTGTCTGCGCCATCTCAATTATACTAACAAGAGTAGATTGTGCACATGCAAAATTACAGATTCCATCTGAGGGAACAATGGAGCATTTCTAATCCAGTCTCTCCTGTGCTCATTCGCTCTCTTTCTGTCTGTCTGGGTGTGCAGTTAAAAGCCCCGTAGTCTTGCTCAACTCTGTGCAGCAGTGCTGGGCTTTGGGGAGATTTTAAACCTTGCTCTTTGCCCCAGGCCTTAAAGACAAGCAGCAGAAACAAAAAGACTAAGTATCGGACTAATGGGAGCGGGTTTAGGGAACGAGAATAATGCATTTGTGTTTGCTTCCCCCTCACTTACAGCAGTCATCACTCATTGCATTTCTTTGTCTAGTGAACATCCTTTTCACTATCTTCTTTTCCATGATAAATGACTAATGTGAGCCTCCCAGTGCTTTTTTATATTTATATTATAATATCTGAGTGAATTAAGTTTGCTGACTTAGAGTTTATTTGAGGCTGCAATTTTGCCGTAGTTGTTCTCAAGCAGGCCTGTCTGTGCTTTAATCATCTATAATGTGATAAATGGAGACATTTCAGATGATTACACTTCAGTAATAATATATTTTGTTACTCGTCGCTCCACTTTTGAATTTACTTTCAAAGAGCATTATTCGTTTCACACCCACTTATACCTTCCTACCATCTGTTCACTCAGTTTTGAGAGCTAGAGGAGGCTTACTGTGTGCTACAGATCTATAAAGTGTTTTATTAGCTTCTATATTCCTTATAAAGGTTGAGAGTTTTTTGTGTCACCTGTAGGGCTGTCTTAGTGTGAACTAGCTGGAGAAAGCTGAGGAAAAGCCAAAGCTGTGGTAACATGCTTTTTAACACTCGACTCGTGCTGGTGATCTATTCTACAGCCTCTCTTTTTCCTCAGACAAAAGAGTATCTGAGGGAGGGAGCGGGACGTTCGGTAGAGTCAGTCCGTTTCATTATCTCGTTACAATGCACACCCTCCTCACGGCCAAACATTAGCTTTACGCTCATCTGCAGAAAGGATGGGGGGGGGAGAGAGAAAACATTCATCAAAGTGGGGGACGGGAAGGAATGAAAGAGGATGTCAAAAAGAAATGTGACATATGAAAGGAGCCAAAGACCAAATGCAATGTTAAAGACACAGAAGGAAAGAAAAAAGATCATAAATGGATGACTAACATGTTGAAAGAAAAAAAGAAAGAAAGAAATGGAAAAACAACAAAAAAAACATAAAATTGAAAAAAGTGGAATAAATGGAAGATAACCAGAATAAAAAAGAAAAAATGAAAACAAGAAAAAGAAAGAAAGAAGTGGAGAAACAAACAAAGAAAGAAGTGGAGAAACAAACAAACACAATATAAAAAGTGAATGAAAAAACAAAAGAAAAATGAAAACAACAAAAAATAGATAGATAAGAATGAATGAATGGATGAAACACACACACACACACACACAGATAGATAGATAGATAGATAGATCAGAAAGAAAGAAAAGAAAGAGAAAACAAAAAAGAGAAGTGGAAAAACAAATGGAAAAAATGTAATAAATGGAAGATAACTTAAATATAGAAAGAAAGAAACAAAGCAAGAAAAAACAAAAAAGAGAAGTGGGAAAACAAAAAACGCATGGAAAAAAATTGAACAAAATGGAAGATAACCTAAATATAGATAGATAGATAGATAGATAGATAGATAGATAGATAGATAGATAGATAGATCAGAAAGAAAGAAAGAAAGAAAGAAAACAAAAAAGAGAAGTGGAAAAACACAAATGGAAAAAATTGAATAAATGGAAGATAACTTAAATATAGAAAGAAAGAAACAAACAAACAAAGAAAAAAACAAAAAAAGAGAAGTGGGAAAACAAAAAACACAAATGGAAAAAATTTTAACAAAATGGAAAATAACCTAAAGATAGATAGATAGATAGATAGATAGATAGATAGATAGATAGATAGATAGATAGATAGAAACAAAGAAACAAAGAAACAAAGAAAGACAGAACAAAAAAGAGAAGTGGAAAAAAAACTAATTGTAAAAGTGGATTAAATGGAAGATAACCAGAATAAAAAAATAGATAGATGAGAAGAAAGAAAGAAAGAAAAACAAAAAAGAAGTGGAAAAACAAAAAACACAAATGGAAAAAATTTAATATGGAAGATAACCTGAATATAGATAGATAGATAGATAGATAGATAGATAGATAGAGTAAGTGGAAGGTAAACAAGTAGAAAGAAAAAGCACCATAATATGTAATCATTAGTTTGGCATAGTTATATTGTAATGTGTTTTGTAGCAATATTCATACCAGTGTGGAGCTGAGGTGAGATCAGAGAGTGTGAGCTGGGTGTGTGTGTGCTTTAATAACGGAGCTCAGGCTAGCACATCCTTCACAGTGAGGGAAGTGAAGTGGAGGAGGTGTCCTCCTAAGTGCCTGTGATTAAAGTTTCACAGTGAGACACTGCAAAGCCCAGCAGGCTATTCCACCACCACACACCCTTCCTCCATCCTCTCCACCTGCCTCTACCCGGCAGGAGACGTCCGGCTCTAAGATAACAAAACATCTAGCGCATTCACAAACAACAACAACATACATGAGCATCTTAACCCACGTATTCAAGTTTTACATAGCGATCATACTGCGTTTGTGCTAGCATAGGGTCTATTGTCGTCACGCTGATATTTATCACACATTATTACTGCTGAATCCCAGTATCACGTAGGTGAGGAGTAGGAGGGGGGAGAGAGAGTGGGCAGCAGGTCACTCGGTTCATTCGCTGACTCACGTTTGCCGCTCTGCTTGTCGGAATCACAGTTTCTCTCATCGATTTTCACTAACCTTTCGGTTATGACTGCACTGACATTTTAACTGTAGATCCCCGCTGAGATATTCCATCTGGAGTATGTTTTCGAAGCCGAAGATTTGATATTTAATAGAATCAGATCAGATGGTAATAGATCTGTGTTTGATTAGCGCACATATGCTTTTATACCATCACAGCCCACATTATGAGGAGAAACAGACAGTGGACATTCTCTATAAGGCAAGTTGGCGGACGACTTGGGTAGATATTTCCAGTCATCTAAATGGATAATTCAACCAAAAATGAAAATTCTGTCATTACTCGTCGTTCCAAACCCGTAAGCTTTGTTCAAGGCCCAGAAAGACCTCATAAAAATAGTCCATGTGTGCGTTTAGGTACTCTACACGTCGAAGACTGCCACAGAAGAGAAGAAAATGTAAAATAAAGTTGGTATATTTGGTATTTTTTGTGCACAAAAGTATTATCATAGCTTCATAACATTAAGGTTGAACTACTGATGTCACATGGACTATTTTAACGATGTCTTTACTACCTTTCTGGGCCTTAAACGTCTCAGTTGCGTTACTGTCTATGCAGGGTCAGAAAGCTACAACGATGTTTTAGTTCCACGTTAAAAATATAAATAGAAATTTAAGATTATGAGATTAAAGTTGTAATATTTTGTAAATAAAGTCGAAATTTCAAGAATAGAGTAAAAAATATTTTGAGAATAAAGTCGAAATATTAAGTGAATAAGGTCGAAATATTTCGAAAATAAAGTAGAAATTACAAAAAGAGAATGAGAATAAAGTCAAAATATTTTGTGGATAAAGTCGAAATATTTCGACAGTAAAGTCAAAATTGTCAGAATAAAGTTGAAATGTTTCAAACGTAAAGTCAAATTTGCCAGAATTAATTTGTAGGAAATACGAGATTAAAGCTATAATATAGTATAATATAATATAATATAATAAAATATTATATAATACCATATTGTAATATAATATTTTGAGAGTATATTCCTATTGCACATGCAAATGGCCTGGATTGGGAGCTGTGTGTTATATTAAAATGACAATGACAATGACAATTTATTTCTATAGCATTAAATAACTGTGAGGAATGAAAGATTGGACACCACAGATGTTTTTTGCGAAGTAGGTGGTGAAATTTTCACAAAGAAAACAGTATAATTTAATGAAATTAATGTCTCAATTGTATTCGAAAAGATTTACATGAATACAGCGGTCTGTCCCACCACATTAAAGAGTGAGAAAGCAGATAATTGTGAGACGCTTTGTTTGTGTTTCACCATAAAACTGACAGATTTTGAAAGCTGAGACTTTTGTTTTATATTAAAAGTACCAAAAGCACAAAGCTTATTGCTATTACGAAAACTCAGATTTCGTCTAAAATATCTTAATTTGTGTTCAGAAGATGAACAAAGGTCTTACAGGTTTGGAACGACACGAGGGTGAGTAATTAATGACACAATTGTCATTTTTGGGTGAACTATTCCTTTAAAAATCATGTGGAGGACAAATCTAATGGTGGCAGTATGAAACGAGGGGGCATGGATCAGAAGGAGAAGCAGGGATATAGAAAGGAAGGCCAGAGTTGCGAAAACAAGTGAAGTACGGTGAAAAATGGGGTCAACTCTAGTTTATGTAACACTACAGCAAGGTTGACTAAACTGCAGTGCAGTACTGATGCTCTCATGTACACAAACAAACATACACACAACAGCCGCCTGTCATCCTGAGAACAGAAATCATCAGATGGGTCTCTATCTCTCACTTTATTGGCCTTAAGGTCTTGTTGACCCTTACTACAGAAGCTGGATGTGATCCAAACTCATGCACATACGTTTTCACACACAGTTTGAATCACAAACCCTCTGGCAGCGAGAAACAACACACCGGCACACAAGAACATTACAATAAAAACTAAATTTGTGTGTTTTTTATGCATGTAATCTTGTCGGCAGTGTCGCTAAGGTGGTCTGAGGTGGTTGCTTGTCAAAAGAGCCCACCTCAAGTCTTTGGATGTGCTTTGAATATGGATCCAATGTGCTGTAACCCTGAAAATTCTCTTCTTTTCCTCTATTTCTGTCTCTTGGTTACTGGAACAGTGACCGTGTCATTCTGAGGCTAATCCGTAAAGTGCACTGGAGTGTGTAGTCTGAATCTTCTCGTATTTATACCTGCTCCATTATGGAGATGAGGCTTTCTCTCTGCTCTTCTCTCTGGATTAGAAGAAATTAGGTCAGATTGGCATTGAAGAACATATAATTGGGTTCAGCTTTAAAACTTCTGCTGGGTAGCCATAATTGCAGTATTGTTGGCTTCTTAAGGAACTGAGACGAATCTTAGAAAATTCTTGCTCTTGTGCAGCAGGGAGGAGGGTGTGAAAAGTTTTGTTGTATAAGAGTTGTGCATGTTTCTGTGACCGCACCTTGGAACAGGTGAGCTGTCATGTTCTCGTATGTGTTTGGTAATCCACCCTTTGCATACTTGGAAGCCCAAAACCTTATAAACGCCTTATTTATGAACAGCTATCTGTGTATCTAGACAAAATCTTTCTGTTTCTTTGTTTAAAATGTGTGTTATGTTTCTTTTTCAGGGAAAACTGCCATAGGGCTGATCAGGGCCATGAAGGAGGTCAATAAATAAGAACATGGCTGTCTGGAAATGCATCTGATCAACTGGTTCTGCCTCAGGTACTGCTACCGATCTTATATAAATGATGTCATGTACTAGTGCAAAATTAAATTCATGCTTTTGAGGCAGCTCTAAACCTAGCAAGCTGCCTTGCAGTTCATTAGCATGTTGCTAAGTTAACAATATGATACTCTAAATTGCCTAAGAAATGAACACTTATACATATTGGGCAAAATGATGCTATTTAATTACTAATTTCAGTAACATAAATTAGATAAAAGACTGAATCAAGTATTTAAGCTTATTTAGAATAATTATTTCTCTCACCTAGCCCAGCATCTAGAATTCAGTTTTTCCCAAAGCTTATCAGAATGGGAATTAGAACAAGAACATTATGGGACTGGCTGTTATTGCTTGTGCAAACTAGGTATCATGAGCAATTACGAGGCTGGATGATTAACTTTCCTTCTGGGACAGCCTTCATCCATTAAAGTGCTGCTTATGTAAGTTTTGAAGCAGAGCAAATATCTCTCATGACTGTTCCCCTACAGATATTTTTTGTGATTTCATAAAAATATTTCTGAAACTATTCACAATGGGTTTCCATAATGAATTCCTATTTCTTTCTCAGGACTAATTTGTCTGAATTTTACCCTAATTGAACCCGTTCCAACAATTTCGAGAGGTTGTAGCTGAGATACACAAATGGTGAACTCTCTAATGGAGGTCACTGTAAGAAGTTCTCTGATGTTCCCACCACAGGGGGTTGAGAGGTTTTACATCTCACTCCTTCGCTCACTCTCTCGCTTTGTGTCTTGTGTGCGTCAGAGATATTTCTGGCATTAGGCGCTGGTCACATGCTATTCAGCTCTCACTTTTAGAGATGGTGAGACTGAATTTCTCTTTTATTCTGTTGCTTTCTCTTATTGCACTGTAAAGATTTTTAACCTTTACCCCTTATGGACCTCACTTGGAGATGCAATAACTCTTTTATGGTGTGTAGATAGCATCTTTGGAAGAATGTAGTGTCTGCTGGTCAGTCAGGTTTGAGAGCCCCAAAGGCTTGCAAATCTATCTTTGAATTGACATGTACAGACATCTCGCTAGTGATTGGCAGGTCTTCATCTGTGTAGGCAATGACGTCATATACTGAGTCAGAAGTTTACACACACCTTCGCAGAATCTGCAAAATGTTAAATCTTTTACCAAAATAAGAGGGATCATATAAAATGCATGTTATTTTTTATTTAGCACTGACCTGAATAAGATATTTCACATAAAAGACGTTTACATATAGTCCACAAGAGAAAATAGTAGTTTATAAAAATGACCCCATTCAAAAGTTTACATACAGTTGATTCTTAATGCTGTGTTGTTACCGGAATGATCCGCAGTTGTGTTTTTTATGTTTAGTGATAGTTGATGATGAGTCACTTGTTCTGAACAGTTAAACTGCCCGCTGTTCTTCAAAAAGATTCTTCAGGATCCACAAATTCTTTGTTTTTTCAGCATTTTTGTGTATTTGAACCCTTTCCAACAATGACCGTTTGATTTTGAGATCCATATTTTCACGCTGAGGACAACTGAGGGACTCATATGCAGCTATTACAGAAGGTTCAAACGCTCAGATTCTTCAGAAGCAAGAACCATGCATTAAGAGCCGGGGGGTGAAAACTTTTGAACAGAATTAAGATCTGTACATTTTTCTTATTTTGCCTAATATCTTTTTTTTTTCATTTAGTACTGCCATTTAGAAGCTACAGAAGATACTTAGAGGTTTCCCAAAAGACAAAATAAGTTAAATTTACCCTGATTTTCAAATTCCAAAAGTTTTCACTTCCCCCCCCCCCGGCTCTTAATGCATCTCAAAATCATACAGTCATACACCAAAGATTTTGTGGGACCTGAAGGATTTTTCTGAAGAACAATGGGCAGTTTAACTGTTCAGAACCAACAAAGGACTCATAAACAAAAAAAACACTGTGGATCAGCATTAGGAATCAAGCGTATGTAAACTTTTGGACAGGGTCATTTTCATGAATTTAACTATTTTCTCTGTGAACATCCTTTATGTCAAATATCCTGTTCAGACCAGTACTAAATAAAAAAAATCCTCTTATTTTGGTAAAATAGCTACATTTTGCAGATACTGCAAGGTTTATGTAAACTTTTGACTTCAACTGTATCTAACCCATGCTGTGTCTTCCACAGACGTTAAACCATGGGAAACATAGAGAGCCAAAATGGAGACCACGCCTACTACAGTGAGGGGCAGTGCCACCTCTCACGAAAGCACATGACCCGTTCACTTCGCATCTCTAACAAGCATTCTCGACGATCACGTCACGCCTCTTCCAGCAAGGCTGAACACCGCAACTCAGAGACCAGCACAAAATCCAGCAGCACCCCTTCTATCCCACAATCCCTGAGTGAAAATGGCCTGGAACCCTTCAATGGGAAGAATGCTTTGGATGGCTACAAGGGCACAATTTGGATGGACCGGAGAGCCATGACCTTGCGGCCAATGTCCTTCCATGACAACATGGGAGATCCCACCACCACGCCAGGCTCCGAAGACGGAGTGGAGATGGAGACAGTAGTGCCAGACGGTTGTGATGACGAAGGACTTTTCACAGGTGAGGACACGTACCTGCAGAGGACCAGAGATGGTCCTCGGGAGGGAGGCAGCTTCAAGAAAAAGCGCTCCAAATCTGCTGACATGTGGAGAGAGGATTCCATGGAGTTTTCCTTGTCGGATCTAAGCCAAGAGCATCTGACGAGCACAGAGGAGATTATAGAGACAAATGAGAACAAAGAAAAAGCCTTCACCAAATGTGCAGGACGCCGTCGCACCTCCAGCCCACGGACGCTCGAGTCTCACTCAGGAGAGAGAGCCAACTCTTTAGATGAACTTTGCACACAGCGGCTACCTCCTCTTCGTGGCTCCCACCATCTCTATAACGGTCACAATCCTGAGAGGATGGAAGGGGGTGTTATGAACGGTGAGATCTTGTCACCTGCGGAGGAGGACGGGAACGGATATGGAGCATACACTCTTCCTTGTCGTCGTTCTCACTGCCTGTCGGAAGGACGGTCCAATCACCAGACTACCATCTGCTCACGTATGCAGGGACGGCGTGCACAAACAACACATGTGAGTTATGAATCAGACACGTGGCTTTTCCACATCTTCTGAAAATGAAGACAGGCAGTGATTAATCTGCAGTATCTACAGACCGTTATGAATGACCGTTAGAACCTAGTAGAACCTAAGTTGAAGTAGTTGCTAAAGTGCATGACCCGAGAATTGGATGAAGAGCAATTACCTTAAGGGATTCTCTGAGAAAACTCTTTTAATTTCAAATCTCCTCTACTTTTAGCTCTAATAAAATGTGAAAGATAAAACCCTCTAGGGTCTTTAAAACCAAATTCAGATAGCTTTTAACTTTCATGTTTGTGCATATTTGATGTGATCTGAACTGTCTTTGGTTGTCAAAGAGCTTCTGACTTTGAAAGGTCTCAGGGGACACTTCAAACATTCCCTGAGTCATGTTCATGTCTTTGACAGCTACTATTTTGAGTGTTTTTGAAACATGATATTTCCCATCATCTACCTGTGAGGAACTTCAGCATTTCTGTGTTGGCAAAGGGAAGCTGCACTTTGTCCATACCATGTCTTCCTCTTTCTGTTCCTCTTTCATGCACAGGTAAACAAGTTGAGAACAAGAACAGATTAGTCTCTTTCTTTGTATGTGTTAAAAGGGGAAAGAAAGAAGAGTTGTTTAGCGGCTCAATGGAAGTTAGTTTCCGTTACAATTTTTATGAAATGTCAAACTATTGTTTGGTGTGAAGGAATTCTAGTTTGGAGGATGTTGCATATGAAGTGCTGTAACTGTAGAGGGAGTGACGTCTTTTGTCTCCATTAACCTGTTTTTGTTTGTGTGAAGGATATCACAGCCGGTGAGGGCAGCGAATATGGAGACAGCGGTATTGATGGTGGAGCTGCTGAGGTCGAGCATTCCTCACGTCGTTGCAAAGCCATGTCTGCGTCCTTCTCCGTCTACTCTACTGCTAGTGGAAGCATCTTTGCGGGAAGCGATAGCGGCAGTAGCAGCGGAGGTGGAGGAGACCGTGAACGCCAACCGGGTGGAGATCAAGGCGTATACGAGAACTTCCGTCAGGAGCTGGACTTGAACTCCAGACAGACGCGGGAATGTCTCGAGGAGGCCGGTTCGGCTGCTAGCGATGAGAGGAGCAGTGGAACGCTAAGCTCCATTTACCCCTCAGACATTATGCTGAGCACAGTGCATGGCACTGTGCGGAAGGCCGGCATGCTGGCTGTGAAGAACTTCCTGATGCACAAAAAGAACAAAAGGGTGGAGCCGGCAGCAAAAAGGAAGTGGAAACAGTACTGGGTGTCACTCAAAGGTTTGGAATAGCATATTGCTACCCTAGTCTTGCCTGTGACTTGGGACTTTTTAGGTGGATATGATGTGTATATTGTGCATCGTTTACCTCAGGGATCTTCAACCTGGCTCCTGGAGAGCTACTGTCCTGCAGACTTCTGTTCCAACTCTGGCTCAGCACACCTGCCACTTATTGTCAAGTAACCCTGAACACAGGTTTGAGCTGAAATCTGCAAGATGGTAGCTCTCCAGGAGCAACATTATAGACCCTTTGTTCGGCTGGGCAGCCTCTTACATTTGATTAAATGGGCAGTATACAACAAAGCACACTTCACTGGGTATTCTATCCCACAATGCAATGCATTTTACTTGATCTGATATTTTAAAGCTCCTTGACCCTGCACCAGTTCTAAAATATCATGCATCTGCTATTTCACATCAAGCTAATCAAACCAAACCTTAATACATTTATTTTCTCTGAGCTTTTGATTCAGGCTGCTTGATGCTTGAACCCTTGCCATGATTATTCAATCACAATCTAATGTCATGCTGTGAACCATTTCTTACAGCAATTGCTGTTGTAAAAGGTAAACAAAATTGCATCTGAGACATTACAGGTCATACTTTGTGTCAACATAACCAGGTTATCTGAAGAGTTCTCTCCAAATCCAATGCAGCTTGTTAAATTCAAATTTAACTCTGCACTTTCCAACATCCTTTAGCCAGCTCATCATCTTTTCATGACAACTCTGATTGGCACATAGTCATCCCAGTTGTGCGACATGAAAAACTTTGTCTGTGTGTCTGTAGATGAATTGAATTTTGATGTTTTTTTTTGTTTTGTTTTTTTTGTTTTTTTTTGCAATTTCTGATCTTCCTTCTCACTTTATTCTCTCAGGATGCACTCTGTTTTTCTATGAAACGGATGGACGGTCAGGGATCGACCACAACAGCATCCACAAACATGCAGTCTGGGTGGAGAACAGCATTGTTCAGGCTGTCCCAGAACATCCCAAGAAAGACTTTGTGTTTTGTCTGAGCAATGCACTGGGAGATGCCTTCCTCTTCCAAGTAAGACAATCTGAATCTCGAAAGATTAATATTAAAATGATTCCAGCTACTCCTATGAACTTGAATTCTTCATGGTAGCATTTTGAAGCTATTGGTGATTTTTTTTTCTGTCTATCGGAGTGTCTATTTACACTAAGAGCAAATAGCCTAGCTACGTGTGGTAGGGTTAGACAGCAAACAGCAGCTCCAGCGGCATAGGTAGTAAACGCGATCGATCCGAGTTCGAATCCACCTTTGCCAAACTCGTTTATCTCCCTTTTCACATTATTGGAAAGGCATTTATTTTCAATAAAATGAAGGAAATAATCAAAAAGTGGAAAATAACATGCCTCACGGGGGTTTATCGGTTAGGGTTAGGGGTAGGTTTACATAGTGTAAATATAATTTATTGCTATTTGTAAATAGCATGTTGCTAAAAATACTGCTATTTTCACTTAGTGTGAATAAAATCCATTGCTATTTGCACTTAGCGTACATAGCACCTAACTCTAAGAAAATACGCTATTTTCACTTAGTGTAAACAGCATCTCTCAGTCAAAAGTTTTTGAACAGTAAGATTTTTAGTGTTTTTTAAAGAAGTCTCGCCTGCTCGCCTGCATTTATTTGATCCAAATAGTACAATTTTGAAATATTTTTACTATTAAAAGAACTGCTTTCTATATGAATATATTTTAAAGTGTAATTTATATCTGTGATTTCAAAGCTGAATTTTTAGGGTCATTACTCCAGTCACGTGATCCTTTAGAAATTATTCTGATATTCTGATTTGCTGCTCAAAGAACACTTTTTATTGTTATTATTATATTGAAAACAGCTGAGTAGAATTTTTCAGGTTTCTTTGATGAATAGAAAGTTCGGAAGAACAGCATTTATCTGAAATAGAAATCTTTTGTAACATCATAAATGGCTTTATCATCACTTTTCATCAATTTAAGGCATCCTCGCTAAATAAAAGTATTAATTTTTATAATTTCTTGATAATAATAATAATAAAAATATATTAAAATAGAAAGCAGTTACTTTAAACAGTAAAAATATTTCACAATTTTACTGTTCTTGCTGTTGGATCAAATCAGTGCAGGCTTGTTGAGCAGAAGAGGCTTCTTTAAAAAGCATTAAAAATCATCAAAAGCATCAAAAACTTTTGACTGGTAGTGTACGTTTATGACAGCTTGAAAACAGTTGAACTGTCCCACACCAATGCTCATGGTCCACTGTTTCCATTCAAAACTGCTGAACGGTGTTTCTGAATTTCTGTGACATTTTATTCAGTGACACCTGACAGCAGCCTGCTTACCAGGTGACATTCTTAAAGGTTAACTAGTCAGGCCTGACAATCAAACTGATATGATTGTCATCTGGTTAACAGTATATATATATATATATGTATATGGAGTGCCAATTTTTAGATACTGAGCTTTACAGTTTTGCTCATTGTAGCCTGAAATGCCACTGGGCATTCTATAGTGATAAGAAATAATGTTCTGATTCACTTCTTTTTAGACGTCAGGTCAAACGGAGCTGGAAAACTGGATAACCGCCATCCACTCAGCCTGCGCCGCAGCTGTCGCCCGTCAGCACCACCGCGAGGACACGGTACGATTGCTACGCTCTGAGATCAAGAAGCTTGAACAAAAGATCGACATGGATGAGAAAATGAAGAAGATGGGCGAAATGCAGCTTTCAGCTGTCACTGATGGGAAGAAGAGGAAGACTATCCTAGATCAGGTACAGACATGCCACATATGCATTTCTTATTCTTTCATGATTTTAAATTGTGCTTATTATTGGATTGGAAAGTCAGTGTCGTCTTGAATAAGGTTAAGGATTCTGGTGAGACTCGTTTGCCACTGGTTGGACAAACTGATACTTCCACCCAAAATCATACCATTGGTTGAGCGAATTAATGACAAATACATAAAGCAAGCGTTGCCGCGGGATCTTTAACTTCACCTGTTAACACACCCAGCTAAAATTATCATTCAATAATTGTTTCATTTGTTTACCAGGACACGTCAATTATACAATTAATTGACTCACAGATTTAGTGTTTGTGGCATGCATGTCTGATGCTACTGTATATTTGTACTGTGTCTATTTAATATGTGATTTGAATGATCTTACATAAAAGATGAGTGTATGTGTATTGTGTATGTGATGTACTTGTCTGTTTGTGTGGAGGTGGGCTTACTCCTCCATGTTCTCTGAATAGACTCAGGTCATGCTGGTTTGGAGGAGGCCTGCTGACTAATGATTTATCCCAGTGTCCTCCTCCACTAAACAAAACCATATTAGCAGAAAACAGTAAGTGAACTGAAATCTTTTTCTTTTTTCTCAGATATTTCTCTGGGAGCAGAATTTGGAGCAGTTTCATATGGACTTGTTCCGATATCGCTGTTACCTGTCCAGCCTGCAGGGCGGCGAGCTTCCAAATCCAAAACGCCTACTCGCCGTTGCTTCCCGCCCCACCAAAGTGTCCATGGGTCGTCTTGGCATTTTTTCAGTATCATCCTTCCATGCCCTGGTATGAAATACACACATATACAAACCTCCACGCTTACAAAACGCTCAGTATCATTGCATTATTCCCTCTTTCTCTCCGTTTGGCACACTTCCTGCTTTTGTTCACTTTCTAAACATGTTTAGTTAATATCCAGTTTACTCCACAAGAGCCCAATGAGCTCTGAGCTGACTGCCAGCCTGTTCTTGGCCTGAGCCCTAACAGAAACTGCATAACAAAACATGCTGTCACCATCGTGTTTTTGTCATTCCTGTGGTTCAGCAGAGAACGTACAGAATGGCGTAATATGCCGCCGTAGGACTGCAACTGTCACCTCAGAAGAGTCACAGCGAGGCGTGGAAATACAACTCCCATTTAATTGCGTAACTCATTGAGTTCTTAGAAAACCAATCCAAGATTGACTGTAAAATCAGTGACGTTTTATTTAAACGAAAAAGGGAGCGATTTCCGTCAGTCGCACTCAAGCAGAAGATCAATAATTGTCTTTGTAAAAGTTCCTTTTAGCTATTTTGCCAGTTAGTTTGTGTTTTTAAAAGCTTTCTCACTAATGTCTAAATATCCTTTTCTCGTTTCTTCTCTCTAAAAATATAAAACAAGCCACTGAGTTTTGTCTTTAAACACTGTACTGCAGATGTCCCTTAAACTACTAAGGTTTTATGTCTATGGAAACCCCTTCATGTGGTTTGATTTCTAAGGAAGTCCTTTATGACTTCTGTGGCACTAATGTTTGTTATCCCAGAAATGTGAGTGTGGTTTCATGTTGGAGTGTGTGAACAGAACATCTTCACACCATGGCAGATGATATATACTGCTTCTGAGTCATCATGTCAGAATTTTTCCCATCACTGATCTTTATTTGAAACCTAAAGGCAAAAAGATGTTTTTTTGTTTTTTTTTTCCCTCTGCTTCCTGATCTTTTCTCACAGTGTCACTGAGGTTATTTGTAATCAATGAAGGATAAAACCTCTAGGCGGAATAAAGGCCTGTTCACATCAAGAGCAATAACTATAATTATATTAGCGTCCACACCAGTGTGAGCTGCAGTTATGAAAAAAAAACATTGATAAAAAAAGTGATTCCAACGATTTTGTTCTTCTGTAGACATCTTATAGAGTTAAAACAATTATTAAAACTTTACAGTTAGAGGTGGGTGATATACCAGCAGACACGATTAACAGGTAGAAATTTGTCAACTATTGTCTCTATCGGGGTTACACACTCACATGATGTTGTTGTGCTTCGTGGTCATGAAGACTTATCATTTGCATGCATTTTTTTAAATTTTGGTTTAAAACGTGATTTTAAGCTGTTGAAGCGCGATCAGCAGTGAAAGAGAATTCACTATAACTACGAACTTCCACTGCCTCGCATTTCACTCGTAGCTGAAAGATGCCGTGACTGACTCCATAACCTGCCCATAAACAAGCAGTACTGACATTAGAGAACATATTTTAACATTAAAATAAATTAAATTCAGTATTATAACAAATCAATTTATGTTATGCGAGACAAAAGGCGTTTCCATCATGCGAAACAACCGCTGTGGATGCATTCAGCTGACTGACATCTAGTCCTTTTATGTTGGTATAATGTACAGCAAAGTATCGCCTAAGTAAAGTAAAATCGGCAGCGCTGTGAACCGCTCTCACCTGTAGAGGATGCAGAAAGCCTGCGCTCTGACTGTAACTCAGCAGCTGGGTTGTTCTAGAAAAAAAAACAAAAAACAAAACAAACAAACAAAAAAAAAAACAATATTTAATACCCCAATAAAAAAATGACCCAGCACCAATAAAAATATTAAAAACAACCCAATAATATGACCCAACATTTTTAGAGTGCAGAATGCAAGTAAGTTGTTTTACCGCTTAAGAAGCTTTAAACAGTTAAATATACACACTTGTATGTGTCAAAATGCCAGCCTTTGCAAGTATCCTTTTAAACACAGTAATTTAGGTCTTAAGTGAAAGCAAACAGCTGAGAATATTTGAGTATATTGGATCCGGGCAGCTCTTAAAGTGACAGCAGTCTAATATTCCTGCTGTCATTCATGTTAATCAAACAACGGAGAGAAAATCTCTCACTGCTCTTGATTAAATCACTTTTGTAACTTTAATAAGAATGTTGTAACTTTAATAAGATGTTCTGAACAATGTGCGTGCTGCACTTTCCCATACAATTTTCGTTTGTGGTGAACTATCCCTTTAAAGATTTCCTCATAGTGACAAATGCTAAATGATTTAAAATTATCATCACATGTGCTTGAAATTGTCTCAGATGTTTATTGACTTTCTCTATGCGTATTTGTGTTGGACAGGTGGCAGCGAGGACAGATGGGGGAATTCGGAGACGTACCCAGGCCCTGTCTCGTTCCTCCAGTAAACGAAAGAGCCGTTTCTCCTCTCTGTGGGGTCTGGACACTACCTCAAAAAAGAAAACCAAAGGCAGACCCAGCATCAACCAGGTTCACATCTGCCAGACATCTGCTACATTCCATATTACATGTGTTCAATAGAATGAATCTCTGTTTATTTTTCATACAATTTGCAATAGTTATTTTGTATGTGCTGTAAGTGGTCCCAACTGAAGTTTTTGTCTTAACCTCAGGTGTTTGTAGACGGTGAAGAGTCGGTGAAGAGGAATCTCGAGCACATGTTTGAGGATGCTGGAAAAGAGACACTGGTAAGAAGGACACTAACACTTCCCAGCAAGCTTTGCATAATTAAAACTGTCAAAGAGAATGCTGTCAGAGGCAGAATGCATAAGAACCGAGATGTTAGGGCTGTGTGGAGCTCCCAGAGGGAGCTGGAAAGAGCTAGAGAGAGAGTTAAGACACCCAAGCTGGGCTGTAGGACCTCGGGGAGAAGCGGCGGGAGGCCCGGGCTCCTCTCCCACCCGGCACGTCCATTAACAGCCAGGAGAGGAGGCAGATGGTGGGTGTTTTGGGAGGGGAGCGTGTGCGTGTGTGAGTTGACTGAGTGACAGAATGTTGGAGTGTTTAATGTATTGTCTGCATGTGTTTGCCAGTATGTGAGTGTGTTTAAGTCCCTCTGACCCATTTCCCGCTCTCCCTCACCATGTGTGGGCTTGCTGTCTCTCCATGATGGGGGACCACCATCGCAGCTACTCTGCGGGCAGATTGTTGAGGGGAAAAGGGGAGGGTGCTAGGCTGTCACCCGATAGTGTGGGATAAGCTATCTGAGCCAGGCAGCATGCCGTCACTGACAGCAGGCCAGACCCGCTGACAGACCCAAGAGCCCTCGAAAGACCCACAATGAACATCGCAGCCGGTTCACGTCAGCTCATCGATCACCCGCCAGACATCTACCAGAGCCGATGTCTGAGTATTGTGTGGGGCTTGCACATAGCTGTGCTTGGATGCCAAGTTAATTAGTCTCAGATTAGATATCGTCACATTGTCTGCTGCATCGATCCAGACAGCTCTGCTTAAGTGTGATAAGGCAGAAATATAACCGGAAACTGACACCTCAGTAAATATGCATTGAGAGGTTTGTGTGATATCTTCTTGTGGTATTCACATTTTAAAATTGACCCTATTTATTGTCTTGATGCACATTTCTGTTTTTATTGTGCATGCTTAATTAGTGGAGATAAAATAAAAAAATGGTCATTGTCTTCATTGATTTTCCTGGCTATTTGGCTATTTGTTAATGTTTACCAATCAATTCAAGAAATTTCTAATGCATCCAAGCTCTATTTTGTATTTTTAGAGATAGTTTACCCAAAAATGAAAAATCTGTTAATTTCTCACCCTCATGTCTTTTTAACCCTATTATGTCCTTTGGTTTTCTTCAGAACACAAATTAAGATTTTTTTGATGAAATCTGAGAGATTTCTGACCCTGCATAGACAGGGTCTAACTACCACATTCAAGGCCCAGAAAGGTAGTAAGGACTTTGTTAAAATAGTCCATGTGACATCAGTGGTTCAACGTAATTTATGAAGCTACGAGAATCTTTTTGTGTGCAAAGAAAACCATTTTTGGGTGAACTATCCCTTTAAGAACACACAATATGTCAGCAGTCATATCATTATCCAATATCAGAGCAAAATAGGCCATAAAACAGTAAAATATAAGTATAAAAATGTTAAATATAATCCCACTGCTAAATAGTTATTTTCTTTATTTGTTTTAACAGAAGGACGAAGAGGGTTTGGTGAAAAGTCTCGCCCAACAGAAGACGGACAGTGAAGTTTGGGTACCCGACTATCTCACACCCTCCTGGGTCTGTTTACCTGATGATCGGCCTGTGTTGGCTATCATACAGCCGGGTGAAACGACCATGGAGGCCCTTGAGGCACTGTGCAGGGTAAATGTACTTGCAAACAAAACTATTCAAATCGCATACATTTCCATGTGACTATTTGAATCCTTTCAAACTCAAGTTTCCGGAGGCAGATAACTAGATTCAGTGTCCTGTTTATTTCTCATATTGTCCATGTAATGTCACACCAAACTACATTGTTGTGACAAGATTAGCATAATATGGCCACACCCGCTTGAACTTCCCCTCTAAAACATAACAGAAAATTATGTTTCCTCACGGAAATATGTATCAGTTCACTATATAATGGTCATCTGAAACCTAATGACTGGTGGTTGTTTGTCGCCTTGCATATGCCGTCCTGAGGCGTTACCTCACGTTAGCCACAGATGTGCCATGTGTTTCTTTAGCAAAAACTAGATCCTAGTTTCACAATACCGTCATCTTGCAGCCCACTAGCAACAATGAACTGGAAATTTAACACCTGAAACACACTTTGATATTATAAAAGCAGAGTAATCTTATGATTTGTCCAGGGTAACTTATCTCCTGAAAACATGAAACTCACCCTCCCATCCTTTAAGGTTGGAGTTGTTGAGAAAGTGCTAGAACTTTCCATTTCCCAGGGCTAATCCACTTCTAAAGTGTCAGTAGATTATTTTTTTCTTGCGGTTATCTTCCTGTTATCATTCTGCTGTAGTAGCTCTCTGCCTCTTTCCTTGTCCGTTCTCAGCTGCTATCTCCGCAGGGTGTTTTAAAATGCTCTTATCCACAGTTCTCGTAAATAAGTCCTCAAGCATTTGTGTAGAGAACACACACATCACATCCTGTTCACACTTGAATGCCAGTGCAGCAATCACACTGTAGTTACTCTGTCCAGTGTTAAAATTTATGAGTCATCTACATGCATCTTTTTAGACTGTCTGTAACAGGATAGAATGGAACATAAAGAATTATAAATAAATAATTGTCCTGCAAAGTGGCTACAGCAAATCCCAGAAATGGTTTTCTGTCAAGTCTTGAAATAAAATATTAACCAGTTCACACTGGCAAACTCTTAGCATTTTAAGACGGGCGTAAATAACTTCAACAGATTAAATGCAGAGGTTTATTGCTGAATGTAAATAGTTTCTCAGTATTTATTTAGACTTACTTATTTATTAATATTTTCTGTATACAGCTTTGTTAATGTACTTTATCCAGATTGGTCAACTGCAGCAATCTGTAGTACAGGTTGTACTAATGAGTACAAAACATGACTGTAAACTGGAACTGGGGGTGAAAACTTTTGGAATTGAAGATCAGGGTAAGTTTGACTTATTTTGTCTTGTGGGAAGCATGTAAGTATCTTTTATAGCTTCTGAAGGGCAGTGATACATGAAAAAAAATTATATTTAGGCAAAATAAGAAAAATGTAGACATCTTAATTCTGTTCAAAAGTTTTCGCCCCCCTGCTCTTAATGCATGGTTTTTCCTTCTGAAGCATTAGTGAGCACTTGAACCTTCTGTAATACTTGCATATGAGTCCCTCAATTGTCCTCATTGTGAAAAGATGGATCTCAAAATCATACAGTCATTGTTGGAAAGGGTTCAAATACATAAAAATGTATTTACACACACACACACACACACAAAAACACAGCTGTGGATCATTCATGTAACAACACAGTATTAAGAATCAAGTGTATGTAAACTTTTGAATGGGTTCATTTTTACAAATGTATAAATTATTTATTTTCTCTTGTGGACTATATGGAAACATATTTTATTCAGGTCAGTACTAAATAAAAAATAACATGCATTTTGTATGATCCCTACAAGGTGTATGTAAACTTTTGACCACAACTGTGAATGTATTGTTTTTATTTATTTACCTATTTATATATTTATTCATATTTTACAGGCTCACAGACTGGAACTTTCTAAGCACTACATAAGGCTAAAGTTCCTTGTCGACAATCAAGTGCAATTGTATGTCCCCAAGCCTGAGGAGGACCTCTGTGACCTGGTGAGTCCAACAAAAAGAGCCTGTCAGCGGCTGCACGTGTCCTGGACAGCTAAGAGCGTTTAGCGGTCACAGACGCAGCGTGGGGTGAATTTATTAGACTGTGATGGCCTCTGCAATGTGCCGCAGAAAGTATAAAAGTTTTGAGCTCTGACTGCGACATAGGTTAAAGCGAGTCTAAACTCTCCGACAGTGTTGAGGAGAGGCTGCTGCATATGTTATGAATTATGTAGAAGATGCATGTACTGCATAATGTACTCTGAATAGTTCTTCTATCCCCGTAGCTGTGTGTGTATGTGTGTGTGTTTGTGTCGTCTGGGGAAAACCACCTCTGCAACGACTATGCAACCTCAAAAGCTAATTTACTTTGCTGGGTTTTTTTCATGGTCGTTCTTCTAAGATGACAGAGAGTCTTTGTGTTTTCCATGTCTCCTCTCATCTTTTCTCTTTCTGTCTGTAGAGACTTGACTTTCTCTAACTTTTACTCTCCCCGAAATGATCAAAGCCCTAGTTTTGTTTCTGGCTCTCTTGAGAACGAGCTGATTTTTATTTAGCGTATATATCCACGCCATAAATTTTAGCAGACTAAGACATTCTCCATGATGTATGTTAGCTCTTTCTGAAGTCATACTGTAAATGAACTGTACATCCGTGGAGTGCAATCAATGTAAGTCTCTCTCTCTCGCTTCCTTTGTTCAGCTCTACAAAGAAATCGAAATTTGTGCCAAGACAACCAAAGTCATACAGTTTGACAGAGACGAGTCCTGTGCCATAGGCTACGGTAACAATGCTGTTCAGTTTATATCTGATTTATTCCTGTTCATTGTTTCTTTTTTCAGTTATTTATGTCTCTTTCTCTCTTCTCCAGGTTTCTCAGTGGCGGTAGTAGAGGAGGACGGAGGCCAGCAGCTTCATATCACCGATGTGAAAGCCGGAGGTCTGGCATTCGCCAAAGGTGTGTGATGGAACTCAGCAGATAGCAGTTTTTCATTACAGCCGAACTATTAACAATGTTAGGGAAGATACTTTGAAACTGTAGCTTGTCATAATGTAAAGCCACATAATTTAAAGTCAAACTACTTTTGAAAAAATGAAATTATTAGGGCATGTTTACACATCATTGATATACTAAAAATGAAAACTCTGGCTAAGTGAAAGTGCCGTTTTCATTTCAAAATGCATTTTAAAATCTGTCCACACTAGCATTTCAAGCATTTTCCAAAAGTTTCTCATCCACGCTGAAACATTGTACTTTGTCACGCCGCCACGGACACGGCCTTTAGTAAAAACTCAAGATCTTGGCAATTTAACATCACAAAGGCCTTTAGAGTAGACTGACCAAATGTTAATGTTAATGTCTTTAAATCTCTATGAGGAGTTCGTTAGAGCGAAAAACATCACTTCCTGTTGCCAGCAGGTTGCGCTATGACTATAACTGAATATGGTCATGAGCATGTGTTTAGGACAGGACTCTTTTAAACATGTCTAAATTATAACAACTTCCTTTTTCATGGCAAAACATCAATTTTTTGTCAGTCCGCCACGGATGCACCCTTAAACAAAAACTAAAGATTTTCACAATTTAACATCACAAAGGGCTTTAGATTACACAGACCAAATTTGGTGTTAATCTGTTTAAATCTCTAGGAGGTGTTTGTTTAAAAACAACGCCTGAAATGGCAAAAACCGCACAAAACATGCTGAGAAAATTCAAATTAACAGACTTCCTGTTGGGCTTCGGACTTCGTACCCGGGGGTTCTTTTGTAGATATTGGTGTGTTACATGTGTCTTGAATTTTGTACATGTATGTGAAACAGCTCGAGGGGACACTTTGTTAAAATTTTATAGGTGGCGCTATCGAGCCATTTTGCCACACCCACTTCTGAAACCCATATCAGATGTAAATATTCACCACTTTCGACAAGTGTGCAGGGTCATGAGTTTTCGAGCATGTTTAGACCCTCAAAAATGTGATTCATTTTGGAGAAGAAAAAGAATCTGAGCAATTCCAATAGTGTTCTCGCACCATCGGTGCTCAGGCCCTAATAAACATAGATATCTGTTGGTACAATATACGTCACACGACTAAACATGCATCATTGTTTTCAAAAGCCTATGTTTTCACAGTCCACACTACAATGCAAAAACATTTTCAAATTTGGAGAACGTTTTCAGTTTTCCTTGACAGAAACGCCATTTCAGTGTGAACTAAAGGCCAAAACAGAAAGGAAAAGATGTTTTTAAACAAAAACACAGTCTGCAGTCAGATAACAATTTGTGAAAGCATGCTTGCATTTTTGCAGTTTACACAAAGACCGTAACGGTAAAGTTTTCAAAAGTTTGTGTTTTCAGGTCCCCAAAAGTGCTGTTGTCATATAAATCAATGGCCAAAGCACAGCTGTAAATGGTGTTGTGTAAATGCCTCACAAAAATTTCCTAGATTACTTTACAGCCCCTATTTGGCAGATCTTCCAGCTCCAAATCAAAACCTTATGCCTCACCTGCAGTAGTCTGTAAAACCGCTGAGAAATTAACAAGGGAATATGCGGGAAGCTAAGCGACGAGGACTGACCCAAATCTCCACCGGACTGGAGGAAAATCATTTAAAAAGCTTTCACATGAGCACAGGATTACCAAGAGGAGCAAATTAAAACCATTACGCGCTGCCAGTGATATCTGTGCCAAGCGAGTGCGTTCATTAAGAGCAGCCTTCAGAATGGTTTCAAATACTCTCTGTTCCAGTAAGTCCACTTATTGGTTGTCATAGTATTTTAATTAGCGGCGCTTGCTAAGATAAGCATCGCTATTATTATTTTATGGGGTTTGCATTTACGTCACAATTTGGTCAGTTACCTGGATGCGTAGCCATATTGGCAATACTCAGATGTAAACAACAGCATGGATTGCACGGTTAATGTACTACTGAATATGTTGTTCTGCTAATTAATGCTGTCTAAACCACAGAAAAATGTGTGGAAGCTGCTAAATCATATAGAGAAGAACTAAGTAAGCAGGAAAGGGCGCAATATTTTGACAAACTAAAGTTAATAGGTGGTAAAGATACATACGAGCAGTATTAATTAAGACATTTGGTTAATATTTCACCTACCTGACTGGAAACGATAAGAACAAACACGAATGTTGTCAAGATTCTTGCCCTGGAAATCCTGGTTCAGTTTGGCCACAGACACCTTTGTTCCTCAGTTTTTTGCACTCTTCTCCTTTATTTGTTATAACTTTTGGCAGTCTATAATACTCCAAATGCTTTTCCTGGTCTGACCAATTAGTACAGCCCAAAATATGACAATAATTGACCATTTTAAGCAGCAGTAATCAGCAAAATATGCAAGTTTCATTCGATTCTGTGGCATTTTTTACGCTCAGTGCTGCCAATATGGCCGATTGATGACGCGTCGTGAAAACACTATTATTGCTCATACTAAGGGTCAGGGATTTATGCTAAACCCCAAAAGTATTGAACTTAAATGTGCTACAAAAACCCATTTAAATCAGCCTAATGCAGGTCTTCCAGCTTGACCAGGTTTGTTTCAATATCATTAGTAATTCTACCCAAAAGGCTTTGCAAAAGTGGCAGTGTACAAGAAAAGGCTTGTCTGGATGAATAGCTAAGGCAGATGGATACAAACCCAAGTGGACATTTCGGGAGGGAATTGTTTTTGGGTGGAGGAAAACATGCCCCCAACAAAGCATTGGCTCATTAAGACCATGTGCTGTCCAAACTGAACGAAGCGAGTTTGTGTGAAATACACACGGACACAATTTGCTGGAGGTAATACTCAAATTCAGGACAGTTTGGACGCACAGCACTGGGGGCGCTTGTTGATGACATCACCCCAACATTCATCATCACTTCATCGCCGGGGGGCAGAGCCGAGCCATCCAATAAAAAAGCTTTATCACAGCTGACATTTCGCTTCATGTAAAACTGGGTCACACTTCAGGCAGTATGTGCATGCATGCATGTGTGTAAACCCAGCATTCATAAAAACTCAGGAACAGAGGGAAAAATTCAGTTCCTGCAGGAACACAGGCATCAATAATCAATTAAACCTGCAGTCCCGCCTAATGAGCGTTAACTGAGCTTTTGGAAGCTAATTGAGCAGCTGATGTGTTGGTAATTGATAATTAAGAGAGGGAGTCAGGTGGTTGGGGGAGGAGCAGATGAGCTTCTTTCTTTGTTCTCATCCTGTATGTACAACAAATGTACTTTAAAACATTTGAATAGTAAGGAAATCATAATTTCTTACTGTGGTTGTCTAAATAATTAACCCCTGACAACATAAAGTGTTATACTTTTGTAAGAAAACAAGATCTTTAAATGTTTAAAGAGAAACTTATGAACTTATGTCTGTTGACTGTGTGTGTTCAGGTTTGCGAGCAGGTGATGAGATTCTGAAATTGAACAGTAAGCCGGCGAGTGCTTTGGAGCTGGCTGATATGCAGGCTGCGTTTTCTTTGCCCTCTCTCACCCTGACTGTCAGCACGCTGCCCGCTACCGATCCGCACCAGCTGTGCCAGATGCCTCCCCGCCGATCGGATGGGGTGCAGGACCTTTGCACTGACATCTTCTCCCAAAGTCAGGGTAAAATTAATCACCACAGTCTTCTTTTTTCATATATTTGCATATTTTATTGTCTTTATTACTTTTATTTGGGGTCGCTAGTAGAAGAGCGATTACTCCACCTGTTAAATCATTTTGTTTCATAGTTTGAAATTGAGAAATCCTAAAAATCAGTGCTAGAAGTTGACTGTACATCAAAATACAGTACTACAAGAGATGCACTACAATTTAAAAGTCTCTGGGACAGTGAGATTATTTTGAAAGAAGTCTAATTATGCTGGATTTATTATTAATGATTGTGGAAAAGCTGAATTTTCAGCAGCCATTACTACAATCTTCAGTGCAGTGCTTTTTTTTTGTTAAATAAATGATTTGATATTACAGTTTTTGCAAACATTTTGAATACATTATTTTTAAATGTATATTTTTCATTTTAATTTTAGTTAATGTTTTATTAAATTGCTTGTGTTTTGTCATTTTTTAAAGTTGTTTTTTTTTGTTTGTTTTTTTAAATGTCTGTCGTTTGTATTAAGTTTTAATTCATGTTGCTTTAGTTATTATAGTTATTTTATTTCATTTGAGTTTATTTTATTTTATTGGACACAAATCATTTTAATATGCTGATTTGGTGCTCAACATTTCTTGAAAACAATCGTTCTGCTTAATATTTTTGTGGAAACGGTGATGTTTTATTTTTCTTCGGGAATATTTGATCAGTAGAAAGTTTGAGAGAATTGCATTTAAATAGAAAAAACTAAAATAGAAATCATTTGTAATATTAAAAATGTCTTTACTGTCAGTTTTGATCAATTTAATGCTACCTTACTAAATATGTTTTAATTATATTATTATTAAAACATTTTTTTTTATTATTATTTTTTTTATTATATTATATTATGTTATGTTATGTTATGTTATGTTATGTTATGTTATATTATATTATATTATATTATATTATTTTTTTATATTAATTATTACAAAATATTTTTGTGGAAACAGCAATACTTTTTTAGTATTTACTACTTTTTACTAGTATTTATTTTTTAGTACTTATATTTTAGTATTACTTTTTAGAAATCTTTGATCAGTAGAAAGTTCAAAAGAACAGCATTTGTTTAAAATGGAAGTGATTTGTTATATTTTTTTATTAATAAAATATTATAAATTTAGAATTTATTATAATTATTTTATATTAATAATTAAACTATTTTTGTGGAAACTGTGATACTTTTTTTTTCAGGAAACTTTGATCAATAGAAAGTTTGAAAGAACAGCATTTATTTAAAATCAAAGTATTTTTTTTTTTATTAATAAAATATTATAAATTCAGAATTCTTTTTAAAATTTTTTTTTTTTTTTTTAAGTTCAGCCAACAGTACTCAGTCTGTGACAGGTTATCTCTCATACAGTCCTGTAGCTCATCTAGTCCCTGTCTGTCTCCATTGCTCCCTCTAGAGGACATCCTGGATGAAGGTCTTGGCCTGGTGCTTCACAGCCCTGATGACACAGGCGACGACAGGGTAAACCTCATGGCTGAGAGCCCTGCTGACAGCCTGGAGGATGAAACAGACTCAGCACACAAGGTTAGAGACCACCTGCCATGAAGATTCATCAAAAAAATCTCTGCGTGAACTGCCAACAGTCTGTCTGGCTGAATTGTAATAGATTGAGCTTCTGTTTTTGATTCATAGAGCATAACATCCTAGTTTATTTTGTAGCTTTGTGGCCTCTGCTCTTGTCTGGGGTGGGTAAATACAGACTCTTTATTTTCTGATATGAAGGGTGTTGTGGGGTCAGGGGCTGACTGAAATCAGATGGCTGGTTAAGAGCTTTGTGTCATGTGATCTAAGTGACCTTTGATTTTAAGGCTGCGTTCAGAGACGGCAGCAGATGGGAAGACAGGTTGTCTTGCCTTGCGGTTCTTCACACTTACACACACTCATACACTCACACACCAAGTGGTAGTGATGACATAGTCTGCTTGATGAAGGTCAAGATCAGCGATGACTGTGTAACCACTTACACAAAGATGAATAAAATCTATCAACACAAGATTCTTGCGCTGGAAATCCTGGTTTAGTTTGGCCAGCCACAAACGTCTTTTGTTCTTCAGACAGTTTTTTTTTTTTGCACTCTTCTCCTTGATTTGTTATAACTTTTGGCGTACCACAGACTGCCAAATGTTTTTTTCTGGTCTGACCGATTAGTACAACCCAAAACATGACAATAATTGACCATTTTCAGCAGCAATAATCTGCAAAATATGCAAGTTTAGTTTGGTTCAGTAGCATTGTTTACATTCATTGCTTCCAATATGGCCAATTGATGATGCAAACACTACATTTCCTAAATATTTTGCACTATTTTAAACCTTTAAAAAACAATCTTCAAACTTTCAGTTTATTTCCAGGTTTAAATTGTATTTTGAATCCCAGGTTTTCAATGGGGTCTCAGACGTTTTGGACACAATGCAACTCCCGCTCCACACCGCAGTGTTTTTCTTAGTGTAAATGTTGTAAAGTCAGTCTCAGGATTGATTTGTCTCTTTCATGACAGTCCACACTTACTTTCTTCCCTTCTATAGCCTGTGTTCGCTCTCTGCTGAGAGAGAGTAAACTGTTTACTGACCTGATGTCTGGCCTCCTTTTTTTTGTCCTTTTTTGTTTGTCTTTGTATGCTTTCTCTCTGTCTCTCTCTTTCTCTCCGTGCCCTTGTCTGTCACACCGACACTGCCAGCCGGCCACAGTCTCTTTGGCCTGTTCTCTAGAACACCATCTGTTGCAGAAACACATTTAGCCCTAATAATTCACTCACAAAACACCACATTCTGTCAGAGTGTGCGTGCGTGTTTGTCTTGTCCCGTTCCCTACTGTCCCGTCCATGTGTCATGTCGCTGAATGAGTTGGTAGGACATAAATATTGTGCTGGTAAGTGACATTGACATGTGAAGTCACATAACCCGGCATGTACATATGCTCTTTTTGGACACTGTCAAACCGGGGCACTGTTTCTTGCTTCCTGATTGAATGAGCCGATTCCATGTAGAGCAGAGGTTCTCAACTCTGGCCCTCGAAGTCCACTTTTCTGTAGTGTTTCAACCAACCTTAAACTCACCTGCCTGTAACTTTCTAGTGCGTAGGTCTTCAACTCTGCTCCTAGGGGTCCACTGTCCTGCAGAGTTCAGCTTTAACTCTGGTCAAGGTTTTCAGGATCACTTGAAAAGTCAAAGCCCAGGTGTGCTGATGCAGCTTGGAAATAAACTTTGCAGGACAGTGGGTCCCCAGAAGCAGGGTTGCAACTTAGTAGATGACCTTGATTAGCTTGTTCAAGTGTGTTTGGTTCGGGTTGGAGCCAAACTCTGCAGGAGAGTGGATTTCAAGGGCCAGAGTTGAGAACCCCTGTGTGACTCTGGGCCTTTTCTTTTGATGTAAATCAAAAACATACAGCACAACCAGTGTAGCCTGATTTCTGAATGAACCACTCTTAAAAGGCATTTCTTTAAAGTGAATCAAATATATAGTGCGGCTAGTCCAAATCCTGAACTTATCTTGAACTTATCATGAACTTAAATTACTTTAAGTCATTTCTATAAATGTGAATCAAACCATACAGTGCATCAGTACAGTCTGATTCCTGAACTAATGCCATTTTTAACTTGCGTGAGAACATTTATCTAAATCAGCAGCTATTATGTAAGGGATAATGTACATCCAGCCGGTTGCCTGACAGGCTTATCAGCAGCCCGACATGAAGAAGGCGGCTGTTGTATAAGATTGAAGGGCTTTATTCTGCGATAGCAACTGGCTGGATGTACATTATCCTGCTTGTTACACGGCTACTTGCCACAAAAGTAAATAATTAAACCTACAAAATTGATCGGAGTTGAATTATTTGAAAACAAGCTTCCATGAAGAAAAGGTAGCGTCAAGTTCAAACTAGACGGATGTGGGAGACGGTGCATACCACAACATTTCACCATATAAATAACTATGGTGATAAAAGATTGTTTGACAGACAATCTTTTTTGACAAGATGTTCAACATGTTGAATCGGGCAAACTCACGCCAGCGTTAGCCCAATGAGAGCCGACGTGTGGAACACACCAAACAGCATAGCCCGACAGATGCGGCCCGACATTGACCAACAACAGATCACTGGCTTGCTGTGTCCCGGCCTTTAAAGTGAATCAAACATACAATGCAACTACTCCAAATACTGAACTTATCCCGAACTTGAATGACTTTTGTAAGTCTGTTCTATGTGAATCATATACAGTGTTTTCAGTACAGTCTGATTCCTGAACTAATGCTTTTTAACTGCTTTTTTAAACCATTATAGCCTGATTTTAAAACAAACTGTTCTTATGAGCCAGTTCTTTAAAGTGAATCAAACATACACTGCAACTAGTCCAAATCCCGAACTTATCCCAAAGATATCCCAAACTTGAATCACTCAAGGCTTTTCTATAAACGTGAATCAAACCATACAGTGCTGTCAGTACAGTCTGATTTCTGAACTAATGCCTTTTTAACTTTTTTTTTTTTTTTTTTTTTTTTTTTAACCATTATAGCCTGATTCTAAAACAAACTGTTCTTATGAGCCAGTTCTTTAGAGTGAATCAAACATACAGTGCAACTAGTCTAAATCCCGAACTTATCCAGAACTTGAATCATTTTTATAAGTCTTTTCTATAAATGTGACTCAAACCATACAGTGCTATCAGTACAGTCTGATTCCTGGACTAATGTCTTTAACTGTTTTTTTTTTTTTTTTTAACCAACTACACTGTAAAAAACAATTTATTGAGTCAACATAAAATAATTTGTTACCCGGCTGCCTTAATGTTAAGTTAAGTCAACTCAAAAAAAAAGTTTATTCAGCTTAAAATGTTAAGTTGTACTAAGTGACAACTTAGATATTTGAGTTGATTCAACTTAAAAATTTTAAGGCAGCTGGGTTACTTACCCAGCTTTTAAGTTTAACAAACACAAATATCTAAGTTGTCACTTAGTACAACTTAACATTTCAAGTTGACTAAACTTATTTGAGTTGAGTGAACCTAAAATTTTAAGGCAGCAGGGTAACAAATTATTTTAAGCTGACTCAACAAATTGTGTTTTTTGTTTTTTACAGTGTACTTTTAAGAGCCAGTTCTTTAAAGTGACTCAAACAGACAGTGCAGCTAAATCTTGAACTTATCCCAAACTTATCCCGAACTTGAATGACTTTTAAACCGGTTCTGTAAATGTGAATCAAACCACACAGTGCTGTCAGTACAGTCTGATTTAACTGATTTAACCTTTTTAACTTCGGGACGTGGCACTCATTCATTCAACGGTTGACAGGAGTGACAGGCAAATAAAGCCTCGTGAAGCACCGAGACTTTCCTCTGACTGTTTCGGAAAAAAGATTCAAAGCTTTCAGAGTTCCGAAAACAGTGCCATCTGGTGGTTAGTAAAAAAACAAAACAACCAAAAGCCTGTGAAGCTCCGTTGGAAGAAGCATTCAGCACAATTTCCATAGGTCGACTCGTTATATGCACAAATAAAAGCTAACCGTGAGTGTGTTTCTTTGTTGAATTTCTGACTCTGATAAATTAATTTACCCATTGAACAGTGCCATTAAATGCCAGTACGAATATCAATATGATGTAGAAGAATAGTGTACACGTATATTAATTGCGTATGGCAAATATTTAATTTTCCTGAAATAAATGTATTCTTCATATTACTTGTTTGTCTGGGTATTTAAACAAGTAATTACTAAAAAAAAAGTCATTTAAAAAATTATTTTAAAAGTTATTTTAAAATTGTAAATTTATTAAATATTTAAGGCCATATAATTGGATTGCATTTGTGTGTGTACACGTCTTTTGCAAGAATCAAGTTTTCTTGAAATTATCATCATTAGATGCTCCTTAAAAATAACCCTACAAAGGAAAATAGAATTAGATTTTATTGCCCCTTAGGCTCTCAGTAAAACAAAATTGGGCTTCATTCGACCAAATTTAAACACTTTTCTTATGTTTAGTTTTAGAGTTCTCTCATGTACTGTACTGTCTGTACTGTACTATCTATTGTTCTGTCAGAAATGTGTATTGTATGTGGTTTTGACACAATGACAGTCAGCGAGAAGCTGATTCAGCTGGGCATAATTTATGAGATTCGCATTCTCTCATTCTCTCTTCCCATATTAATCACACGGCTGGTTATCGTTATTATCTCACGTCACTTATGTTTTCTTTTCTTGCTTTGAGACGAGGGAGAAAGAGAGAGGGGGACATCTTCTTTAATTAGCCCTGCATTCTAATTGCTTGATTATGCACATCGATTTGAATCGCTTAACGCTGATAAATTATGGAGAAACCCGCCGGAGGAAACAGACAACCTAGAAGACAAAGGACAGGAGGACTTCATTATTTTTTTCCAAGCTTGATAATGACTGCATATATCTCGTGGAGGGTGGTGCAACATCCTGCTAAACCCAAAAACTACTTCCCCTGCCAGTCTCTCCAGACTTATTTACAATTCGAGTTCAACCATCCAAGCAGTTCTGCCCTCGAGTTATCACTCTGGAGAGAAATACGAATGCATGTTCATGGATTTGGGCTGTTAACTGTCTAAATATTGACTTTTCACATCAGCCTGGCTTAGCTCTGTGTGTGTGTGGAGAAAGAAAAGGGAGGTTTGCACTACAGGATTCTTTTAATCGTGATTGGTTTGAGGATGCACATGATGTGGAGCTTTATGCTTGTTAGAACATGCATCTCATGAAGTCTCCCAAGAAATTTATGGATTTGCATGCTTTTCTAGCCGTAAATGCTCAGAGGTGCTGCAAAGCCGTTAAGCTAGTGTCTAAGGTGATTTTTGAGAAAAAGACGAAGAAAAAGGAGTTTCTAGACCTTGGCATGCAAACCAGTGCTGTTCTGCCATTTAAGCAGTTCTGTAGCCCATGAGCTTTAATAGCATGCTTGTTAAACATGTAAAATATTTAACCTTCTTTTAAGTTTCAAGGTTAAAATTTAAACGCAAAGATGTTTAAATGTCCATGGATGCATTTCCAGACGGTTTTGAAAGTGAAAGGCCCTTTAATTTGTGCAGTTGCAAAGTCGGTTTTAGAGCCTGATAAGGACATTTCATTGCTGTCCAGGGAAGGAAATGTTCCTCTTCCTGTGTTCTATGAGTATATGCACTGATAAGATGAGTTAACAAGCCTTTATAGGCTCCTGTCAAGTATTGGACACTGGGTCTGCTTTTGGCTTAAAGATGGATATTAGCTACTATAATGGACGAAGAAGGTTGAATAGGTTAAGGTTTGATTGTAGTTTAGCATTTTAGCAATTTAAAAAAAAAAGTATTTATTTATTTGGAATACATCAGAACACAACATTTTATTTTATTTTATTATTTAATAAATAAAAGCCATTTCATAATGACACGGAACATAGAAATTTGAGTGCTTGAGTGAGCAGTGTTGACTAAAATGATTATAAATAGACTAAAATTAATTAAATGGTTGATGGAAAACCTAATATTTAAACTAAAACTTAAATTAAAACCAAAATTAAAATTAAACAAAAGAAATGTTGCCTTTAGAAACTAACGGAATCATAATCAAATTACTACAAAAGAAAGGGGAGTAATTTAGGGCTTGTTGCAAGCAAGACTCAAACCTCTATTACCTATATAAGCACCTCAGCCTCGCCTATCAAAAACCTGTGCACTAACCACTGCACTGTAGTTTAGACAAAACCCTCTATGTCTAAGGTCATTACTTTCCACACTTTCATCATAACAAAGACAAACATTGTGCCACACCTGTCGTCTTTGTTCTCGGCATGTTTTCACCTGAGAGCTGTGCTTTTCCCAGCTGTGGTATGATGTGATCCTTCTGGCTGTCCCAGCGTCCCCCCTCCTCTTCTGTCCTCTTCATCCTGTTGCCGACAAGATTATTGTTATTATTTTCTCTCTCTCTCTCTCTCTCTCTCTTGTTCTCTCCCTCTCTCTGTGTGTTTACTGTACCACCACAGCTGTCAGAGCCCCATTCCATCCATCCGCCTAGAAACCAGCTCAGACAAGCAGAAGCGTAGGGAGAAATTCTAGGAAAGGAGGGAGGAGGCTGTGTGGACAGGGAAGCTATCGTGGAATGTAGAGTTCGAAGACGCACTCGGCGTATCTCTTTCTGGTCGGAGTAGCTCCGTTCTTGCTCTCACGGTCTGGTAGTGACCCGTTTTGGTGTAAAGATAAGCTGGAGGTGGAGGTGCTTCCTGTGGTTTATTAGGGGTCGCATTGGTGTGACATCTGTGACCTCTGAGGGGCAGAATGTCTGTGCTGTGGAGACACAGGAGCTCCAAACGCTCCTCAGAGTCCATCTATGACATGCTGCAATTGGTGAGCCTGAGTGTGTTTTCTTTTATGTGTGATACTTAATCAGCATTACATAACAGTTCATAGGCTCTGTTTTATAACACTGTCTGTCAGATTTAGTGGCTTAGTATGTTGTGCAGATGTATAGTGTGTGTGTATATAGGATAAATACAACTTAAGTTCTATGATGATGGCAAATATGCCTTAAAATGATGACTTGACCCTCAATTTGTAAGAAAACAAAGTAGCAGTAACAAACTTTTAATAGTACAGTTTTAATAGTACAACTGTAGTACGTACATTGCATGTGTTAGGACGGGACTGGCGTGATGAACCAATCTGCTCAAACTAAAATTGTATCTAGTCTTTCGATTAATGTTATTACTTATTGTTAAGTTATTTCCAGGTACTTTACTTGGTTTTTGATGTAACTTTAGTGATGTAACTATCCATAAAGTAACACTGTTTACGCAGCAGATTCCACCCATTGTAATTACGTCAGTAGTGTATAAAGAGAAATTCATCCACCTAGAAAAGTAGTTCCCTCTCCACCCCCTATATAGTGTGCATTGTTACTGGAAAAAAAATTATTTTAGTCTCCTAGGAGAAATATAAGATCCATATTTATGCTATTAAACTTGCTGGAACACTTGCCCCATAGACTTCTATTGTAAGTGCATTAAGGTTCTGTCAAATGTAAAAACATTTTTGCAGACGAAATTTAGTAGTTTCAATAATAATCCATGTGAACTAAAATTTTAAGTGAGTGGGAAAAGTTCCCTTTGCATTTTTTCACAATGGTTTCAAGCTGGTCAAGTGAATTCGCTTTGTTGACCAACATAAAAGCTGCTTGGATTCAGAATGACTTCTTACCAAAATTTTGCTAGTGTGACGTTACATCAGCAGAACTTATCCTAAAATTCATCAGCCTTGAAAAGTAGTCCCTCTTACACCTTGCCTACAAGGGACGTAAGCGACGAGATGTGACTAAAGACAATAACACTTCTTATAAACAGTAGCTGGGTTTCCATACAAAGTCCCGAATTTAACCTATGCACAAAACTTGAATATTGCATATAACATTCACGAATAATACTTTCCATTTGGGCTGCCCTCAACTAAAAACCTTTCTGGTCGACTAGTAGGTCAGTTTAAGGAATTAGTCAACTAATTGCACGTTTATTAATAAACCATTTAAATCATAAGCCTTTATTTACCTACATAGTCTAATAAGCACTCAATTGTGCACACAAAGCTTACCACAGCACACCAGCAGAAGTAATAAAATGAATATATTGGGGAAAAACTGTACAGGCTGCAATAACTTAAAAATAATTTATTGATAAACTAGTGTTTTTGTTTTCGCTTAAGAGATGAAGTCGGCGACACTGACTTGTCATCTCCGCAGTAGTGATGTGCCTGTATGCATGTTTCATACATATTACTTAATCTGAGAATATTTGTTTTCTATTTGAATTGGTTCATTTAAAAGCAGACATTTCGATCTCTATACATTTTTTTTTTTTTTTTTTTTTTTTTCTTCCAAGTTCAAAGACAGACGTCAGAAAGCACATCTTGTTTGCTTTCATCATTTTAAAAAAGTGCAATGTTTTGTCATTATTGTGAAGGCACCCAAATAAACAGTCTTTACAGATTCAAAAGATGTATTACTTTTATCTGTTTGACCAAAATGACGGAGTATTTTAAGTGCAAGCTACTGCACCGGCGCCGCCATCTGTCTTGAAGCAAACATGCAATGGTTAAGCTTCCACACCCCGCACAAACACTTCAATAGCGCACATTTATCTAGGTTAACATTAGAATTAGATTGAGCAAGTACTTGCATATTTCAGATGATAAGCCGTATTTGAAGTCGATGAATGACAGGTGAGCATTTGGATGTCCTGCCTGATGTACTGTATTACCACAGACCAGCCGTTAATGATCTGTCCATCACGGACTGCGTGACTTTGCTACTTCACCACTTCCGGGGGTTTTTTTTTTTTATTTATTTATTTTTTTGTTCTGCGACTATAGCGACTAATAACATTTTGCCTCTTATCGTTGAGTACCAGTAGGGGCAGCCCTAGTTTCCAGGTTGCCAGGTTTTTTACAACAAAACCTGTCCAATTGCTTGCTACTCAAAACTAGCCCAATCGTATTTTGAGGGGTCTCCTAGTAATATTGTGTTACGGAGGGTAAAATACATGTTTTTTTGGCACGGTTCCCCTGGTAAAATTTGCATTCCAGGGGCTAAATATCATGTTATTGGGGTCACTTCAACCTGTGGACATGGAAAAAGTGTTAAAGTAACACTTGGCAACGCTGGTCTCCATCTTACAAGTCAAAGAGAACAAAATCGTCACCTAAGAAAAGTAGAAGAAGCCTCTGAATATAACAAGTTTCAGACAATAAATTAATTGTGGCTCAGAGCAAAGCAGACGAAACAATAAATGCGGTCATTGCTTTTGGAGGTGGATGTGTGTTGTTTGAGAATGCAGGCAGTTATACATAAGTACTTTGACGGCAGACTTTGCTCAGGCATTTCAGAATGACCGTAACATTTCAGATGCTTTGCAATGAGTCTGCATGTGCAAAGTCACATGATCTTTTTTTTTGATGCGCAGAGAAACTTATTTGCAAAATGTGTTTTCATCTCCCATTGTTCACATGAACCCTTTTTCACACAAGTCAAAAACTACAAGTAAGCGTAAAAGCTTTTTTGCAAATTAAGGGATTTTCTTTTGAAATTTGGTGTTTCATTTCTGCGCATAAATACAGAATGGTGGAAACATAGCTAGTGATTCTGTCCACAGTGAATCTGGCACAATGCAAACAATAAATCTCTGCCAGTAAACTGATGCCTCGTTCAATTTATGACTTTCTGACATGCAAATGATTTGCAACAGACGCTTTCCAGTGTAGGCATACTTTAGCTGTTGCAACACAAGTGATGGCGACCATGTCCAGCGCAGATCGGTGTTCGATCACTTCCCATTGCAATTTCCCATTATTTACATTATGAGATTCACGTTTCTCCTTGTAAACCTGCTGGAATGCACCCCTCATAGACTTATATTGTGTGGTCACCTTTACAGCTGTGTGCAAATCCAGTCATTTCATTGCGAATCCACACAGTCATTAGTGCAAAACTTATCAGTGTGTGTAGATTTCGCAATGGGTTCAAGTTTGTGACGCAATTTAATACGTTGAACAACAGGAAGCTGCTTGTTTTAAACCTGCTGGAACACTTGCCCATGTGTACACTGTACATTTTGTTTTTTTGGTTTTATTTTACAGAACAAGGAAAAAGTCCTCATTTTTGTCCATAGCATGCCACAGATGTTTTCGATAAAGCTTAAGTTGTATTTAACCCGGAAAAAAAGCAGTAGAGCTTATTACATTTATCTCCCTACATCGCACCACCTCTCTCCAGGCTGTCCAGGCTGGTTAAGGCATGCTGGTGTGTACGGGCTTTTTGTCAGTCCGTCACTATGTGTTTATCAGTGAGGAATTCATGCTGCTGGAAGCCCCATCTGTCCTCTGTTCCTCCTGTCTGTGTGAATCTGTTCCACTTCTTCCTGAACACTATCCTGGGCTTGAGCTCTTGCTGTAGTGCTGTCACATACTGAAGTTGAAGATCTTTGGATTGAAATCTGTTGATGATAAAGTGGATGATAATTGCTTCCTTCAGGTATTTGGAAGGTAGATAATGCATATGATTGTGTATTGTGTAATGTTTGTCAGCGATATAAAAAAAAAATGCATTGCATTCAGTTAGTACGCAGTAAGGGGAGGAAATTTTTAGATGTAATTATTGTGAGTACCGATGTGCGTTTGTGAAAAACAAGGGTGCTTTGAATGGTGGGAAGCCGAAGTAATCTTAGCTAAGGGCTGGGTGTACTCTCTGAAAACTTGTTGACATTTTCCTAGATGGAAAATCCACCCAGTACCAGATTTTCCAAGGAGACAAACTGTTCTCTGGTGTACTAAATTACACCAGAGTCCTTTCAGAGGTCTGACATAGAGCGTCTTAAAGTTATTTATCGCACAGACGCTTGTAATTACACTTCAGCCAACCATTCATAAGGCATGATGTGCCTTGTCTTTGGAGTTCAGCCAGAAACATCGCTGAATGTGTGTGTTTGGAGCAGGAAATGCATCTTTCAGAATCTAAAATGCTCTGAATACCGGTGTGGGTGTGTACCTGTTGCTGGTGAACATTTTAGAGGCATGTGGGTTTGCTTTTTAATCTGTTCAGATTTCAAGTCATGCAGTGTATTGCAGCCTTCGATTGACATTTTGATTCTCTCCACAGAGTACAGAGCAGGTGACTGCTTTCTGCCGTAACCTTCATGATATGAATTCCACCGACGGTCCCGTTTCCTGTTCCTCGTCTTCCTCCACATCTTCCTCCTCTTCATCCTGTGTGCCCAGTCCCATCACACCCCTTCCTGTTCTCTTCACCCCTCGTCAGCTCTCCGATGCTGATAAACTGCGTAAGGTCATCAGTGAGCTGGTGGACACTGAGAGGACCTATGTTAAGGTCAGTATCTGCTGTGCTTTCAAAGCATGTTTTGATTTTAACATTTGAGATTTGATCCTGATAAATGTGCTGCAACTTCAAATATAAACATGACATGAACGAGTCTTTGACTCTGTCTACAGGACCTGAACATTTTAATAGAGCGCTACCTGAACCCCCTGCAGAAGGAGAGCTTCCTTTCACAGGATGAGGTGAGGCACAGTATCACCTCTTATTATTACTTCTCAAAATATTATTGATAAATAGGATTTAAGCATCTCTTTTTACACTCCTAGCTGGATGTGCTTTTTGGAAACTTGGCGGAGATGGTGGAATTCCAAGTGGAGTTTCTGAAAACTCTGGAAGATGGAACCAGATTGGTTCCAGATTTAGACAAACTGGAGAGGGTGGATCAATTCAAGGTGCAGATATATTAGTCAAAATGTATTACGTGATTTTGGATCATCGGAGTAATTTAATGATGAATCTTTTGGTGTTTTCTAAATCATTGTTTTCTAACTTCCAGAAAGTTCTGTTTTCTCTTGGTGGATCCTTCCTCTACTATGCGGACCGTTTTAAGATCTACAGTGCATTTTGTGCCAGCCACACAAAGGTCCCAAAGGTCCTTACCAAAGGTAACGCCATTAGCACATTTAGGACTGTTTTAAAGCGCAAGAGTGCCTTTGGTTCCTCAAGGTATCTTGTTTCATTGCCATGTTCAATGAAGTTTAAATGCTTGAATGCTTTAAGTTCTTGTTCTGAAGTCCTACCACCTGCTGAAGGCCAGTTTTCAGTTTATTCAATGCTAGAAGGGTGTTTTACTCTCTTACAAGCAAATTATGTAGCCCAAAGCATTTTTACTGAAGAATGAACTTTTTAAGGGTCTGCTGCAAAAAAATTGGTATTTCCCAAGGCAACAAAGTTCTTTTGCTGATGTATGTGAATGTAGATGTTTCCTGTGGGAAGAGTGAATCAAGTTTTAACTTGACTGACTGATATTCTTCTGGTTAAATGTGTTGGAATAAACACTTCCTGAAATGTGAGGCTAACATTCTGGCAAGTGAGAAAGTTAAGTTGTTGATTTACTCAAAAGTGGAGGTCTTTATTTACTTTCCCCCATGTGAAGAAATTAAGGTTTTTGAGGAAAACATTCCAGGATTTTTCTCCATATAGTGGACTTGGTGGTGGCCAACAAGTTGAATGTCCAAATTGCAGTTTCAATGCAGCTTCAAAGGACTCTACACAATCCCAGCCAAGGAATAAAAGTCCTATCTAGCAAAACTATTGGTCATTTAAAAAAAAAATAAAAATAAAAATAAAAAAACACAAAAACAAAGTTGTCATGCAGTAGCTCAATGTAACAGATTATGTAGTGATGTTGGAAAGGTCACACATGACGTAGGCAGAAGTACAACCCGGTGTTTACAAAGCAACCATGCAAACACCCCTTTACAAAAAAGGTAAAAACAACGTCGGACAATTTTGGTCTTGAAGGAAAAAATGAAGTAGACTTGCCCTACCCTACCCTAGCTTCGCCTTAATTGAAGCACACAGATGAGGAACTAACCATGCACAGCTGGTGCAAGATGAACATTTATGGTTAAAAAGTATATAAATTTTTATTTTCACAAGAAAATGACCGATCGTTTCGCTAGATAAGATCCTTATTCCTCGGTTGGGATTGTGTAGAGCCCTTTGAAGCTACACTGAAATTGCAATTTGGACCTTCAAACCTGTTGGATCCCATTGACGTCCCCTATATGGAGAACAATCCTGGAATGTTTTCCTCAAAAACTTATTCTATTCGACTGAAGCAAAGAAAGACATGAACATCTTTGATAGCATTAGGGTGAGTGAATAATCAGGAAATGTTTATTCTGGAATTCTGGAAGTGAGCTGCTCCTTTAACACCACAGCTTGAGTATATTGGGTTTAGACCCCTGTCCATGTTAAAGTCTAGTTTCCAGATGCAACTGATCCTGTGCCATCCCATAATTTCTCCTCCACACTTTTGTTGCAGCTAAAACAGACCCGGAGTTCAAGGCATTCCTGGCTGAGAGGAACCCCAGGCAACAGCACTCCTCCACGCTGGAGTCCTACTTGATCAAACCCATTCAGAGAGTCTTAAAATACCCACTACTCCTGAGGGAGCTTCACTCTCTCACCGACCCTGACAGTGAGGAACATTACCATCTGGATGGTAAATATGGAGATTTAGATACTAATTGAGCATAATGTTAGACCATGGGTGGATCTGTTTGTAGTGTAATCACCTCCTCTGAGCTTCCAAGCAAGTTTTAAAGACTTTCAAAAAGATAACGTCATTGAAAACAGGATTTTGCTTGCTCTTTTGAAATTCGTTTACCCTTGCAGTTCACTCAGACTGTTTATCAATGCTTAGCCAGTGTAAACTATAGTAGTTTTATCTGCAAATGATTAGCCAATCAGTAGGGCTGCACGATTACTCAAATTAAAACTGAAATCACGATTTTTGCTTAGTGCACTTTATCAAATTGCATTTTAAAGGATTAGTTCACTTCAGCTGAAAAGAAATTAAGGTTTTTGAGGAAAACATTCCAAGATTTTTCCTCATATAGTAGACTTCAATGGTGGCCAACGGGCTGATTGTCCAAACTGCAGTTTCTATGCAGCTCTACACAATTCTAGCTGATGAATAAGGGTTTTATCTAGTGAATCGGTCATTTAACCATAAATGCTCATCTTGCACTAGCTCTGTGATGCGTTTTCAAGCATTACGTAATCATGTTGGAAAGGTCATGCACGGTTAGTACTTCATCTGTGTACTTTCGTTCAGAATGGTATGGTAGGGTGAAAAACTCCATCCCATTTTCTCCGACGACTTTGAAATCATCCAACATTGTTGTTTTGTAAAGGGCGTTTGACTTTCTTTGCACGTTCTCTTTGTAAACATTTGGCCGGTACTTCGGTCTGCGCCATGCGTGCGTGACTATGTAATGTTTAAGGTTGAGCTACTGCAAGACGAGCATTTGTGGTTAAAAAGTATATAAATTTAATTATATTCTTAGAAAATGCTCGTTTTGCTAGATAAGACCCGTATTGCTGGAGTGAAGCCTGTCAGCTGTGTTGATTTACACACGAGCAGCTCATGACCCCGTGTTTTTAGTGTCTCAAAGAGCCTTGGTTCATTTTGCAATTCCAAAAAGCTTTAAGCATTCTTGCTGTTTTCCTCCAAAATAAAAGCTTAATGTTTGAAAATGCAGCATATGTAATAAATGAACCAAATGTCAAATATGGCAAGAGAATCAGATTAGTTAAGTCCCAACTGTTGTAACGTCTAACTCTCTCTATATAGTCTTTAGTTGCAGTTAATTGAGTCCCTTATCTTTTTCTAGTCGCGATGAAAGCAATGAACAAAGTGGCCAGTCACATAAACGAGATGCAGAAGATTCACGAGGAGTATGGGGCCGTGTTTGACCAACTCATCAGCGAGCAGAGCTCTGACAAGAAAGAGGTACAATTCCAATAGTTTCTTTTAGGTCTTTGTGAGCTCTTGCAACAAATATTGTAATGCCACCAGACTTGGTTTTTCAACATTGTTTACTCATCCCAGGTTGCTGATCTGTCAATGGGTGACCTCTTATTGCATGACACGGTAGTCTGGATCAACCCACCCTCTTCTCTCATGAAGGGGAAGAGAGACCCAGAGCTGGCTGCGTTTGGTGAGTGTTTGTAAAATGCTTCCTCCAGAAATAGAATCCTGTTCTCTTATTCATTAACCTGTTCCCTACAGTAATGGTTCCCTGCATCAGTAAAGGCCAGATGTATCTTTGTCCTGTGGCTCTTAAGACATTAAAGTTGCATTTATACACAAGGATTTTTTTCCTCCCCCTCGGCTTAGACATTTTAGAAGAAGAAACTCTTCAGATGCTTTAAAAAATGGGTCAGCTTGTTATTGAAGTTAGCAGTATTTCACCAGGTCACGTTTTTACTGTGACTATTCTGAAAAGAGCCTCAAGCATCTCTATTGTGAATGTTTAGTGTTGTATGCTTTTATGTGTCTTAATGTTTTATTTCATTTTTTCCCCTCAGTTTTCAAAACGGCAGTTGTTTTTGTGTATAAAGACTGCTCCAAACACAAGAAAAAAATCGTAAGTGCTTTTTCCCTCTCTTCATTATTCATTAATAGAGATTTGACATAGGCTTTAAGTGCTCACAGACTAGCACTTTTAAGAGGTGTAGTTTTTGTTTTTTTATTGAACGGCACATTGAGTGTGAAACGAGGATGCCCTTCTCTTGTACTTGATTAATTTCTGCCATCTCTTCAGCTTATTTCATATGGCCAACAAAACTGTGACCACTGACTTTGAGACCTTTGACTTCTTTGTGATATTATACAACTGTAATGTGATGTAGAGAATATATCTCTCCCCTAACTTCCTGTTTTCATTGTGTCAGTTGGTTTATGCAATTAAAGATGTATTTTAAGTGTTCTTAATCTATTTTTGCTGTTATTTTGTCTCAGGGTGGATCTCACAGAGCATCAATCCTTGATGAGAGAGACCCTTTTCGTTTCAGACACATGATCTCTACAGACGCTCTCCAAGTTCGCAACCTACCTAGTAAGTATTGGTCAACTAGTCTCATTCTTTTCCCAGAGACCTATTGCTTTAGATTCACTTTGATAATGCAAGTAATGTATTTTACATCCCATGACACTTAAAGTTTGCTTTTGGCTCAGTGGAGCTTATTATGGGTTCAGGCCAGAATGTTGCTATTCCCTATTGATGGTTGGGGGTCAAAAGGTCATCCTACAGGAACTTTGGGTCTGCATTCTGGTTCACTGTCCCAGGATCTGTGTCTTCCATGAGGTTCATTAACCCAGTGCTGATCTCAGAGGTTTTGTACTTTACAGGGTTTCCCACAGTCCTTGTGTTAACCTGGCGTTTCTTTCATTTCAGATTCAGAGGGGTCTGCAATGTGTGAGATCGTTCACATGAGGTCAGAATCTGAAGGAAGACCCGAGAGGACCTTCCACATCTGCTGCAGGTAAGATGAGGTTCAGAATGCCACACATCTGACCTGAAAACTTAACGTATAGATCAAAGAGCATAATTACTCCTAGAATAAACTTAACTTTAACAATCTCTCTGGCTCTAGTCCTTTAACTAAAAAAGTGTTTTCCAAGAGACATAATGTTTTATTTTTGTCTAGATTGAGACAAGTGAATGAAATGAGAATTCTGTCATTACTTATCCTCATGTGGTTCCAAACCCATAAGACCTTCGTTCATCTTCGGAACACAAATTAAAATATTTTTGATGAAATCCAAGAGATTTCTGACCCTGCATAGCCAGCAGTGCAACTGACACGTTAAAGGCTCAGAAAGGTAGTAAGGACATTGTTAAAAGTCCATGTAACATCCGTGGTTCAAATGTAATGTTATAAAGCTACAAGAATACTTTTTGTGCTTTTACGCTTTCACTAAAGTAAACTATAGTTTTACGAAGTCCCGAACTGAATCAAATGATTCGCGATCCGTGCTATAAAGATTTGATCGAAACCAAAAGATTCACAAACATGCCCTAAAATTTAGACCTAAATCAAATGATTCACTATTCACACTCTGAAGTTCCAATCTAGAGCAAAAAATTTGCAAACCCGCTCTGAAGTTCTGATCTAAAGCAAAAGATTCGCAAAACCACTCTGAAGTTCTGATCTAAATCAAATGATTTGTGATTCACGCTCTAAGGTTCTGATCTACAGCAAAAAACCCACTTCGATGGACCGATCTAAATCAAACGATTTGCAATTCGCACCTTGAAGTTCCGATCTAAAGCAAAAGATTTGCGAACCCACACCGAATTCCCAATCAGAATCAAATGAATCACGATCCATGCTACGAAGATCCGACCTAAACCAAAAGATTCACGTATGCACCCTTAAGTTTCAATCTAAATCAAATGACTCACGATTCACGCTCCGAAGTTCCGATCTAAATCAAATGATGCACAATTTGCACGCCGAAGTTCCGATCTAAAGCAAAAGATTTGCAAACCCACTGCAAAGATCCGATCTGAATCAAATGATTCATGATTCGCGCTCCGAAGTTCTGATCTACAGCAAAATATTTGTGAAACTGCTGTGAAGTTCTGATCTAAATTAAATGATTTACAATCCGCATTTCGAAGTACCAATCTAAAGCAAAAGATCTGAATCAAATGATTTGCGATCCATGGTATGAAGATCCGATCTAAACCAAAAGATTCACAAATGCGCCCGTAAGTTTCAATCTAAAACAAATGATTCACGATTCACGCTCCTAAGTTCTGATCTACAGCAAATGATTTGCAATTCACACTCAGAGGTTTCGCGAGATTACCTGATTCTGTGTTTTGAAAAGCTCAGTTTCACCCATCACTACGTGCTCATTAAAATCGTTACAAGCAATGTTGAAATTCAAAAATGAATAGCTCTTTTAATTTGATCTGGTTTTTGCTAATGAATCGTTTGAAATGAATGAGTCACGAGTTTGAATCAGTCAGAGCAGTTCCAGCATTTTTCGCATCTTCAGCGATGTTTACGCAACACTGTCCGTACTACTACTTGCTTAGCTCGGGTTTTTTTTTTTTTTCCTGACATTAACTGAAATAAGTGAAAAAGGTATAAATTTTTTTTTTAACTGCGTGAAGATATTTGCTTACTGACAAAATTAAACACTCATTTAGATAGTCTTTCAAATATTCAGGCACTTTTCAAGTACCTCTTCAGAAATAATGCTTTTTTTCAAGGGTTTTCCAGGCCTTGAATTTCAAAAAGTCAAATTCAAGTACCTTAAGCACTTTGTTTTCAAAAATTTGTTTTCTGAAGATGAACGAAGGTCTTACGGGTTTAAAACGACATAAGGGTGACTAATAAATGACAGAATTGCCATTTTTGTGAACCACTGTTAAACAATATATTTCTAATGTTTCTCAGTAAAAAAAAATTGAATGTGCTTTTTCTTTTTAGCTCTCCAGAAAGTAAAAAAGACTTCTTGAAGACGGTTCATTCTATCCTGAGGGACAAACAACGGCGTCAGTTAATGAAGACTGAGAGTTTACCTCCAAATCAGCAGTACATTCCCTTTGGAGGGAAGCGGCTTTGTGCGCTAAAGGGTTCACGACCCACAATGAACAGAGCGGGTATGTTGGGGACGTCTGACACAAATTGAACATTGATTACTTTTTTCTGCAACACTTCCCTTCTCTCTGCTGCTCTCCTTATATGCCTGCTAACTCTCCCACTGAGTCGCTTTCCATCTTACTCTTGTTAACACGATTAATGCTGCAGTTTTGTTTTTTTGGCTTTAGGGCGAGCTGATTATTACGTAACATTTAAATCCTAATGTCCACCAATATTCAAGAAGAAAACTGTGTGATAAATTCTCCTCCTTCTCTTCCAGCTTCAGCCCCATCTCGAACCCTTGGTCGCCGGAAGCTGATCCGTAATCGTTTCACCATAGACACGAGTGTGGTTTTTGACGATGGCTCGTCCCAGGACCTTTCACCCATCACCCCGACCGAGCCCCCACTGTCTTCGCTCCAGAAACCCATCCAGCAGCCCATCCGAGACACGGACCGCTGGGTGGAGGATCAGTTTGACCTGCAGCACTACGAAAACCAGGACGACGTGAAGGAGACGGACATCCTCAGTGACGACGATGAGTACTGCCAATCTGTCCGGAGCCCTTCCTCTGATCCGAGTCTGGAGGAGTCTTTAGAGGCCCTTTCAGTGGAAGGAGACGAAGACAAAAGTCTCAATGGACTTTCGGATGACAAACCTCAGAAATCCCACGCCCCCCTGAAGCTGACCCTCCTGAGAAAGCAGTGCGCGGTGGAGGGTGTCGCTGCTGAGAGGGAATGTGAGGTTATTTGGGTTCGCAGGGACGATTTTAAAAACAGCTGCAACAGTGACATCTTCTGAGCGGAGAGGGAATGTGCGGGCTGGGATGTTTTGTTTTATAGACTCGTGCGAGAATAAGGCAGAAACCTACTGAGTCCAAGCCTTCACGGACACGATGCACTGACAATCCTACTGAAAGCCAGAACTGAAGAACTTGCACCATTAAAAAAAAAAAAAAAATATCAATGCAGACTTCCTGCCATTTAAGTCCGGAAATCACAAGGAACTTTTAAAGATGCCAACTGTACAGCCAGTGTATTTATAGAGGCTTCATACTGACAGAAAGGCAGCTACATTCAGTTCTTTCAGTTGATCTTGCTGTATTTTTGTTGTCGTTTTGTTTCAAACACAAGATCGTGGTCGATCTGTTCAGTTGTGCTTCGTATACTCCTTTTTATTCAGGGATTTGTGACTTGACGCTTCGTATAACCTCGCTAGTTCTTCGTAATGGCTATAAGCAGGTGATTTTTGTGAATGTGGCAACATTCCCTGAAAATGCCAAGAGTTAAGCTAGCTGTTCAATGCCATTCCTGTTACAATTCCAACAGTTCCTTGCTAGCTGTCTTTTGTTCATAGGTCACCAGCAACACAGTATTAACAATCACTGTTCACCAAACACATGCACACACAGAAATGATGTTCTACTTGAATACTGAAGAAAGAACTGCAATAATGTAATTCGCTTTTTAGTTTTTAGAAGTCAAACTACCCGTAATCCTCGCTCAGTGGGTTTTGGTATGCTTGTGAGCTCACCAGCCAGACATTTAGGTGCATAAATATAGGTATTTTAAATCAAAACACCCCTACAAAGTAATAAATGTAGCAGATTTGTCCTGTTCATACTGAATTTGTCTCGGTGAGAATAAGATTTTTGAAGAGTTTGGGTCTTTTTATGGTATTTTGTACTATGGGAAAGATAAAGACGCACATGTTACCCCCCTGCACGTGTATTTTAAGTATAAGAGATGCCCTTCCACGTGCAAAAACAATCACTGCACCTTCAGCCATGGATCCCCTAGTGGAACTGACTGTATTTAAGACAAAAGTGTAAAAACTCCTTGCTTTTACCCTCGGCCTTTTTAAAACTGTATGTTCATACTGTGGAAATAATTAACCTAAAATAAATTTTCCTAATTTATATTTGCAGTTTTATCCAAATAACTTTGTACGTGGTCTGTTCTTTGTCAACACGGCACCCGTTTGCTGTGTTTTAAATAAAGTTTGGTGTGATTTTTGAAACATGGTGGTTTGTTTTATTAAAAATAAGTTCAGCAGATTATCCCTGTGGTCCATACAGAAGGGCTCATCCCTATGCCCTAATCCATTCAAAGGGTTTACCATTCGGAGTGAGATCTTTGAAGGGTTGAAGGGTATAGGGGACCAAACAACTGTTTCTTTAAGTGCCCTTCTGAACATGCGTCTTCAAACAATCATCCCGTGACCACACGGAGGCGCTGTCATCATGGAAAGAATCAGCACAAAGGATCATAGGGGGCCGAAGTGTCCATCAGTTGTACGCTTCGAAATCCTTCATTTCAAAGGGCCCTTTGAAGTGGCCAGTTTTGAGCACTTCGGTTTGGAACGACCCTTCAATATAGCGGCCATGATTGTTTTCACTCTGAAGTGCCCTTCAGAGGGTGATGTATCCCTTTTGGAACGCACCGTATGACTCTGAACGATACAAAACAAACTGAAAATGCTTCTCATTTCATGTAATGGTAAGTGTTGTCCTGAAATCTTAAAGAAGTCCACTTCCAAAACAAAGGGTCTTATTTAGCGTAACGATCAGTTATTTTCATAAAAATAATACAATTTATATACTTTTTAAAGTCAAAAACGCAGTTTTTTTCCGGTTCATGACAGTTAGGGTATGTCGAAAAACTTCCATCTCATGTTCTCCCTCAACTTTAAAACCATCCTATCACTGTTTTACCTTTTTTGTTAAAGGTGTTTGATCTTCTTTGCATGTTGCAAAGGCTGTATCAGCACTTCTGCAGGGATGATTTTGAAATGATTTTTGAAGTTGAGGATAAAATACAATTGGAATTTTTCAACATACCCTAACTGTCTTGAACCAGAATACACGGAGTTCAGGCAGAGCAAGGCAAGACCAGTGTTTGAGATTAAAAAGTATTTAAATTGTATTTTTTTTAATGAAAATAACTGATCGTTTCGATAGATAAGACCCTTCTTCTTCGGCTGGGATCGTTTGAAGCCGCATTTAAACTACATTTTGGAAGTTCAAAATTGGGGCACCATAGCAGTCCATTATATGGAGAAAAATGTTAAATGTTTTCTTCAAAAAACATAATTTCTTTACAACTGAAGAAAGAAAAGACATAAACATCTTGGATGGCAAGGGGGTGAGTACATTATATGTGAATATTTGTTTTGGAAGTTGCCTTCAAGGTTCTTACACACTGAGTCTGCAATTCTTGTTTTGACAAATCCGAAAAAATGCATACGAAAATTTTGAAGTCCGAAATTTTCGCACTTTAAAAAAATAAATACGATCTCACATTGTGTCAATCACATTTACACACTGCCTCCGAAACGTTTGTCGTTAAAAGAACGGCTTGGGTTCAGTGTTCTGTTTTTTTTTTTTTTTTTTTTTTTTTTTTTTTTTGCATCTATAGTAATAATTTTAAGTAGTGATGGGAAGTTCGGATCATTTTACCGACTCGGTCAGCAAAATGAACGAAACTTTTTCGAGTCATTTCGTTCATTTTAGCAAAATATAATTAAAATGTTACGTTTTACTTCCCTAACACATCTACTGCTTACACAAACGTTGATCACACTACAAACAAGACAAAACTATAATGCTATAAGAAACAGAAAATATTAATTCATTGTTTACCTGGGTCTTTAGTCTATGATTCGCTCACCTCACCTCTTATCTGACAAGTTTTCGGGTTTGAGTCGTTCGTTCATCACCTGACAGCCCAATTAGCTAACCAACGCAGTCTGAGCCGGAAAGAGAATTGATTAGTTCATCTCTCGAGTCCTCGGGTTTGAGTCGTTCATTCATCACGTGACATCCCCGTAATGTTAACCTATGCAGCCTGAGCCGGAAAGAGAATTGATTAGTTCATCTCTCGAGTCTTCGGGTTTGAGTCGTTCGTTCATCACGTGACAGCCCCATAAGGTGAACGAACGACTCTAAAACAGTTGAACTAATTCCTGTACAGAACCTAATAGGATGTTGCGCATGCGCGACTGAACGAATCACTCCCCGAGACGACTCGTTCGTCCCGAGTCACATTAAAGATTCGTTCAAAATGAAAGAATCGTTCAAGAACGACCCATCACTAATTTTAAGAGGTGATTTGACCATTCTGAGCCACCGTGACGTTCCGTGCTTGACGAATTCTGACAAATTCTAAAAAACGCATACAAAAATTGGATTCCGAAAAATGGAGTCCGAAATGTTTGCATGTAAAAAAAAAATAAAGAAATAAAATGAAATAAATAACTACGACCTCACGTTGAGTCAGTCACGTTTACACTGCTACCGAAACTTTCGTTCGTCATAAAAAAATCGGATTAGGTTCAATTTTCTGCATTTTTCGCATCTGTAGCAATCATTTTGAGAGGTGTTTTCACTGTTCTGAGCCGCCGTGTTGTTTTGTGCGTGACGAATTTTGACGAATACGACAGATGCATACAAACATTTCAGACCTAGGCTTCATACTGACAGACGGGCAGCTTCATGGTCTTTCAGTTGAACTTATTGTATTTTTGTTGTTATTTTGTTTTAAACATAAGATTGTGGTCGATCTGTTCAGTTGTGCTTCATATCCTCCTTTTTATTCAGGGAATTATGACTTGACGATTCTCGCTAGATGTAAACAACACTGGTCCAGAAGCACTTCCTGTTTTTTTTTTTTTTTGTTTGTTTTTTATATTTTATTTTACATATACAAATACATCTTAAAGGTGCTAATGTAACATTTTCATCCAATCAAATGTTATGTTGGTTGTATTTTTTGTGATGTTTGTGTAAAGTTAAAAAAAAAAGAAACAGGAAGTGTATCGGGACCAGTATGTTTACATCTGACGAAATGGTCTATAACTAATTTTTCGTAATGGCTACACGCAGGTGATTTTGTGGAGCAGAGCCAAAGCCAATAGCAGACAAGCCTGCAACCTTTAGCCAAAAAAGCGTTAACGGCGAAATCTAACGCTTGGGGAATGGCTGTTTTTTTTTTTTTTGTTTGTTTGTTTGTTTGTTTGTTTGTTTTTTGGAATGGATGATAATGGAGGAGCTGAATAATCAGCCTTTTAGAGGAAACAGCTTATTTAATTAATCAACCACCTATTGGCTGATTTTCAACATGTTTTACACTAAACAATAGTCAAAAATTACTGACTTTTTGCGACAGATGGGGTTCAGCATACAGCACTTCCCATTCATTCCTATGGTATCCGTAAATGGTGAATGAGTGCAGCACAATTCTGAACCGATATTCAATGACATCAAGGCTGTAATGTGATTGGTTTTCAAGGCACACGTGATCCAAGTTGACCGTTACCCTTTCTCTAATAGTAATACCCTCTCATCTCCCAATAGTAAGAAAAGATTAACGGAAAATGTCGTGACAGTTAGGCTAGCTGTTTAAGGCAAAAAAAAAACAAACAAACAAAAAAAAACAACAACTTCTGATTTGTTTATTCAGTGCTGATACTACTACCTCATTGGTCCCTATCACTAAAATCCATCCCAACATCTAATCCTAATCCTCATAAGGAGAAACAATGGTAATTGTAATCTCACTCAGATTTTGACACCACATTGAAATGTTTCTAAAAAATGTCCTTGTCCTATCAAGTTTAACCTCAAGATGGCAGTGAAGCGCTACACCAACTACCTGAGGACAAACCGCCGCTTTTTCCCCTCATGAAAATGCATCCGTAATGACGTTCCCGAACACAAAATAGAAGGTCTACAATATCTTTTCTACATTTTCCACCCGCAGAAATGATACAAGTGAGTCATATTTAATGGGCACTCAACCAGTGCCAGCATTTCCTCCTCTCCAGTCCTCTCCTGCGGGTTGTTTTTGTCCTTGTATGAGGCAAAAGCGTTTTTAAGCAAAGTAGTTGCCATTAGTAGTTCCTGCTCTTGATACATTATCATATCAAGAACAGTTTGAATCATCAGCTGTTCTTTTTGTAGCATAATATGCTCAGGGTTTTAAAATTTCTTAGTTTCATATAATACCTACATTTAAACCCCCATTTGATGTAAATACAACAGTAGTTGTAGACATATATGTAGGACCCATATTAGTTTGATGTATAAAACAAGGTGTTTTCTCAACCTTATAGACATTTAATATGACTATTTATGATATTTACTATTATAGATTTTTTCATGTTCATATGGACTCATTTGGACCGCAATTTAAACCAAGTGTACTAGAACAATTTTTGTTCCGCTGTCAAGAAACCAATTTTGATTTAGAAAATGAACCACCATTAACCTTGTTTACTGTAAATACAACACTCATATCTACCATTAAAGGAAAAATAAATTGGATGTGCCATTTGCTAAAAAGCACATCACATTTCTATTTCAGGTAGCTGACAGACCATGAGAGCCTGAGGGAAGAATGTTACCAAAACAACAAACTAAGGGACAGTGTCTCGCATAATAACATCAATTTTGGAAATGTAAGCCTTTGAGAAACACTTCCTTATCAGTCCTGTTCTTGAAGAAATAATGTGTACCGTCAGGTAAGTACAGTAAGTTTTAAATGCCATTAATAAGCTAATATATTAAATGTGCTGAAATAGTATTGTTCTGACTGGGTAGTTGGACTTCCTGATCATTGAACTGCTTAGTTATGGGTTATGAAATGATTTGTGGTGGTCGATCTGCTTTATGGATTTTGATTTTTTTTCACCTCTTAAAGCATTTCTATTCTTTCCACACACTTCAGCTTGCTGACTAGTCAATTTTAATGAATAATAAATCATAAACGTGTCAATAGATGCACTCAGGTAAAAATGCGACCATGCATTATTTGAAATGCTCCAGGATTTACTTCTCTCCAACCAGCCACAGTTGATCATCAATATTAGCTTTGCCACTTGCAGACACCACCAACAGAGTGTTAAAAAGAGCTTTGAGAAGAAATCATGGATGAGCTGCTGAATCAAACACATGAAACATTCATCAGACTGAGGAGAAAAAGAATCCTGTGTGTTGATATACTAGCTTTGATTTGTGCTTTTTTCAGCTTTCTCTGTGTATCCGTGATCACAGGGTCACCGAGGTGGAAACTCACTGTACGCTCTGAATCATGGGCAGAATATAAAGGACTTTGGACTAAATGTTCTTTTAACCATGATGCCACTTCATTAACATGCAAAGCCTATTTAGATCCAGCCCCGTGGTCAGCTCGTTACTTTGTAACTCTCTCTTTGGTTCTGGCTGCGGCTGCATGGATCACTTCACTCATGAGCACTCAGTGCAGCCGTCCCGACAGTGCCAGGCGCTGCCTGATTGGAGCAGCCTGTTTGCACCTGCTCGCTTCACTCACCACTCTCATCCCTGTGTCCTGGACGGCACTCAGCATCTTCCATGCCGATCGTGGTCTGAGCTCCATTCGTTTCCACATGGGGGAGGATCTGTTTGTAGGCTGGCTGGCCTCATGTTTGCTATGGACAGCCGGGTTGTTGCAGTGCTGTTCTGGGCCCCTCGACAGGGCAGGAGAAGAAACAAGCATCGCTGAGACCTCCAGCCACAGTGGCATCAATTTGGACACACTGTTCAGCTCAGCCAGCCTAGACTCTCATGCAAATGCATGCTTTAGGGAATTGTAAAAATTGTTGAGTTGGTAACAATATGGATTGTCTTTTTAAATTCACTTATAAATAAGGAAAATAAAACTGAATGAATAATATGTGCTACAACTGACAACTTTGCATCATGTTAAAGGAATAGCTCATGCAAAAATGAAAATTCTGTCGTTAATTACTTCATGTTGTTCCAAAGCCGTAAGACCTTCATTCATCTTTGGAACACAAATTAAGGTATTTTTGACGAAATCCAAGAGTTTTCCAACACTCTAAAGACAGCAAGGTTCCTACCACAGTCAAGGCAAAGAAATGAAGTAAATAGTCCGTGTGTAGCATTATGAAGTACAAAGCATTCTTGTAGCTTCGTAAAATTACGGTTGAACCACTGATGTCACATGGACTATTTTAACAATATCCTCTACCTTTCTGGGCCTTGAACTCTGGCCCTTGCTGTTTATGCAGGGTTGGAAACCTGTCGGATTTAATCTAAAATATCTTAATTTGTGTTTGGAAGATGAACAAAGTCTTACGAGTTTGAAACAACATGAGGGTGAGTAATTAATGACAGAATTGTCATTTTGGGGTGAACTATCCCTTTAAGGTGTATGATTTAGTGAATAAATAACTTTTTTTTTGATCTCCTGCTTCTCCCTGTGCTGTTATAAGATGTATCCAACAGGTGGCGTTGTGTTCCACCATTTGGCAAAAACGAGTTTTTTAATTCACTGCGGTGTTGGTAGGTCCGATTAAATTTACCGAATCGGCTCGTTCCCATGAACATGACCGAATGCAGCCGAGTCATCACTTAAAAGTGTTTCAAAAATTATTAAGTTTGATTTTTGATAACTGCTGCTTTTCGCTGTATTTTATTATATTATATTTTATTATATTAACAATATGTATTGAGTCTTTCACAGTATTACTGCTAAACAAAGTTATGATTTGCAAAAGAGTTATCTACAAAGCGCTGCGAATCATTTCAACCGAGTCAATCAAGAATCGGTTCAAAAGAACATTTCGTGCGAACATGATATCGTCACTAATTTCTGTGGACTGTCCCGTGCACACATATATTTTGAACATGAACTAATTACTTGGAATTATCTAACGTCCTATAACAGCATTCGGCTCAGTTTGCCTCAAACGGATTGTGACATCTCACTGAATATGTGTCTAGTTTAAATAGTAAAATAGAAATAGAAAAAGACACTAAAAAGAATTTAAAACCCTGCAAACTTATCTTCAATCTGTGTGAACTTAAAAATGAAGAGAACGTCTTGTAGAAAGCCAAACGCTTAGGAGATTTTGCTTTAATCCTGCGTCTGGATCATGAGTCTGTGAGAGGAACGCGCTCTTTACTATCCTCGCGGTGCGCGGGGTGCTACAAGTATTTGAAGGGATGAACAAAGGATATCAGCACAAAATCCTACCTGAAATATCTTGAAGAATACCTTACGTCGTGGATTTACGGGGAAAGGATGATAACGTGTTGTTTTTGAGGCAATACCTGGCTTTTTGCATTGCGCGCGATGGGAGGTGAATGGAAGTTGATGAGGGCGCGCTATGGTTCCTTAAATCCAGTTTTATGACATGAAGTTTTTCATTTTTACCTTTTTTGATTACAGAGCCATGGAGAAGCGCAGAAGACTGTTATTTTTCCTTTTTTACTTGATGTCAAAGTTTTACCTTAGTGAGCAGCAGGTCATACGAATTGGTAAGTGATCGTCTCTCAGGACTCGTTCATTGTCACCTGCAGTTATTGATAATTCATAAACTTTCAGTTCTCAGCGTAGAGGGTCTTTGTTGTCACGCACCGCTCTTCAGTGGACTTGTTTTTAAAAATAGACCGTCTGTCTGATGTTTGATGACCTCTAAATGCATTCATTTTATGTCGTATCTGCATATCCATGTAGAATAGTCACTTAAATTATCAGCATTGTCATAAATGCAGCTACTATAATAATCTGTCTTGTTACAGAAGTCTGTATAAGGGTTAAAACTTTGAAAAAATGTTATGAAAACATAAATCATGTTATTACTTGTTCTGTTTGTGATGATTTGACCTTTGCTTTGCTTAAGAAGTTGGCAGGTCATCTTGAAAGTAAACTAACAATGCATGCATGCATTTCTCATTTCGTATTAAACCATCAGCAGCAGCATCATCACCGAAATGAGATTTGAGAGATTTGATCACTGGCTCTCCTCTGTGTGTTATTGAGATAAAGCGTCCTGTAGTCACAGTAGTGTCTGATGATTGCTGCTGTCTGACTTTGCCATCACGGTAAATCCCCAAAGCAGTTTTAACAACCTACATTAATCCTCTTTCCTACCCAAGACTGATTTGATGTTCCTCTCCAAATGATGGGACTTCAGTTGAAACAGAAAGCTTGGCATATTGCTTCTGTGGGATGGATTGTGAAATGAACTATAGTTTAAATAATAGTTTATATGGACATCCATAAATAAACTAGACGATGAAATGATCTACATTTAAGTTTACTCTATAGAGCTATTCATAATTTGGGTCTTTTTTTTTGGACTAGTGTATAGAGCAGAATGAAGGAGTACTTTAGCTCCAGATGTAACCTTATATTGATTCCAAAGGTATTTCATCAGTTCTGTCCCTGGGGGGGACTTGGTTTCGACCCCACAATGTGTGGACCCTCTTTATCGGAGACATTTGTCAAAGTTTATCCGATATTGCTGGTTTACAGATGTTCTGTCGTCTTGAACACACAGTGATCTGTCTTTAAGATGGATGTGCGTTGGAGCAACGAATCGTTTTATTAGATAAACTCACACCCTTACAGGTACACATGGATTTGGTAGGACGTTGTATATCAGGCTGGAGCTACAGGAGACTGTCCCTATGTGCTCTTGAAAATATAGGTGCAGCCAACTGCCATCTGTCATTTGAATGTTATGATTGGCATATAAACAAGTGCAAGTCGCTGGAGACATGCAGTGATGGTGGGGTTAGTTTGCATAACAGTGAGCTGTAATGGATACATTGACATTCCTTAGCTTTTCACTAATGTTCACATCAACATTGCTCGACAGGGTACAGCAAGTGCTTTTTCCACAGATTATGCGCAAAGTATGAACTAAAAATAGACACTAAAATGATAGAGAAAGAAACTAGATTTTTCATTTTCCAATTTTCAGTGACTCTAAATTAATTATACAGATTTTGAGGGATGTAAACAATAACAATCTAACATACGCAATAGTCCTAAGTCAATTTCTGGTTATACATTTTTAATTTCCATAACTTCTGAGATTTCAAAAAGGTCCACATTTTGATAAAAACATGTTAGCTGTTAATGTTAGTTACAGCTGAAGTGCCTCCTGTTATACAAGTTAAATGTTAAATAAATATTTTTATAAAAAAAAACAAAAAAAAAACAACTAAAACTAGAAGTGAATTAACTATAAAAACAATATGTCAGTGGCATAATTAAAGCTGTTTTAATTTACATAGAGTGGGTCTCTCCCAAAGTAGACGCCATTTTGAGATCACATGACCAGCTGAATACTGCATGCTTTATTTATGTAACCCATATTTTATTAGACACTTAATTAGTGTTCCATCATTAAAAGTTTTAAACATCAAGAAATTAGTATTACATTTTTAGAAATATAACTTTATAAGCAAATCTCCATATCAGTGATATAATAAAAGCTAATTTAATTTACATGGAGCGGGTCTGTCACATGGCCCCCTTTATTTTGACATATAAACATTATCTCTAGATAATTTTGTAAGTTTCATCATTTCAAATAATTAGACATGCTTTTTCACTGATATTATTTTAATTTAACCATTAAAACACTGTAGAAAAATTTAAATGGATAAAAACTAAATTTAAAAAAAAATAATAATAAAATGGAATTTTGGAAAAAAGTCAAACAGATTTCATTGGGCCCTACATTTACATAATGCTGCGTCCACGCCAGCGAATCCAAAAACGGATGCCAGTAAGTAAGTGGTTTGATACAGCCATGTACAAGTTCCTATCAGCGTGAAGGAAAAACGAAATTTGTTTACTCGTCTACCCCAAAAATAAATTAAATCATAAATGTGTCCTATATAGGATGTCGGCCGATGCCATTTATCATCCCACTGGTTACCAGCACAGATTTTGTGACCGTATGGCTGCAATTTTGTTAGTGTCGGGCTTTGGTCCAACTGTGTCGGGCAGGACCATTACCGCATGCATTCTTGTTTAAGACCTCCATAAATCATATAATTATTGTCCAACCATACACAAATGACTGTTTTTAAAATCTTAGAGCAGATTTTGTTGAGAATATACAGCTGCATCAGCTTATTCCTGTGAGTGGTTTAAAATAATCTCCGGGCTCTGGAAGTATCACAGTGTTGACTGAGGGAATGTGCAGCGCTGGTGCAAGTATTTCACAGGCTATAAAGAGAAATTAATCCTTTTAGATTTGGATCCATGTGGCCTCAGATGTATGTTCAGCACTGTGAAATGGCACTGCTCTTTGACCGTCAGCAGAATTTCCCTAAAAGCCTGTACAGATATGGCGAATTAGGAACCTGGTTTCCAAAGTCGCATCGTTTCGAACACTCTGTGAAATATTTGTTAAATGATTAACGACTAATGTAGGTTGTAAACATTGGCATCAGAACGTACTCGCTTTTATTGAGCCTCTCATAGGTTGAGTTTGAAATAACAATAAACGAATTTGAGCGTTTAGAATGAGCCCCATGAGAAAATCAAAGGGTTCGATCACAGTGGCGGAGAGAATGGAGAATAGCTAATGTCTCTGGCTCTTTCTCTGCGAGAGCATTGGTATGCATGCTGACTCCTTATCCCTTTGTGTTTTCTTGTGTTTGTCAGAAGGGATGTGTTTGAACAAGATTTCATGAATTTGAATGAGAAAGAAGGTTTTTTTCTTTGATGATGCATTTGGCCTGTGTGTTTGCAGAAATCATTGTGATGTCTTTATGAGGAGTGTGTGGAATACATCATAGACAGTAACAGAAATGTTGAAAAGAAGAACAGAGAGAGAGAAAGACTGTGTCCGAGATGACCTGAGTATTGAGCAGTCACTTGTGTGCAGGTTTGTTTATGTGTTTGTACGTGTGCATGCTTGCTTTTGTTGTTGTGGGCATTTGTGCGTTAGAAAGGGTTTAGACTCATGCCTTTATTGATTAAACAAGAACATTTATTCATTTGTCAGATGCTTTTATCCAAAGTGAATTACATCGTTTTGCATCATTTGTAGCAAAGTATTGAACGTTGAAAGTAATATGACAGTACGTATTATATGAAGTAATTAAAGTGTGAAAAAGATATATTTTGAGAAACATAATTTGTATTTTAATATAAATATTAATGTTATTCAAATGTACAAATGTGCATTTTAACATGAAATAAAATGGATATTAACCATATTTTTACTCAAAACTAAAAAGAAGCTAAATTATTTTAAGTTGTAAATAAAACAGATTGCTTGAGTTTGTTTTACAAGGAAACGCCATTTCATTCTTTCAAAATATAATGTTTAATTCAATGCATTAATTTCCATTCTTTGTAATTATTCGTAAAATTTACTAGGTATTTCTGAGTGAAAATAGTTTTAAAATAAATCCTGCATAATATTTTTTCAGTGCATTTTATGTTATTGATCACTTTGTAAATGACTCATTCATGCGTACATTTCAGTTTTCTTAATTAAATTTACCACAAATCAGTTTCCATTACAGATTTGCGCGAAACTTTTGCGATATTTTATGAATGAAGATAATAAACCAAAAATTGTGAATTGACAGTGTTTCCATTAAAGGATTAGTCCACCCTAAATAAAATTTTTGTCATTAATCACTTACTGCCATGTCGTTCCAAACCCGTAAATGCTATGTTTGTCGGATACGTTGTTCTCGTTCAAATCAAAGCATAAATATATGTGAAAAACGTATCTGTGTGGTGCGACTGACACAGAATAGCGTATGCAGTTTGCATCCAGTGGATGCTCTCCAAAATGGCGCGACGCTGATGTGGAGGAGACGAATTGTTTTTTTTCTTTGCATACGAAAAGTATTCTCGTCGCTTCTTACAATTCAGATTAAACCACTGATGGCAGATGTATGATGGTGTCTTTTATAGTTTTCTGGGTCTTGACAGTGGTATTTACCTGGCAGTCAATGGGACAGTCACAAACCTCAATCCAAAATATCTTAAATTGTGTTCCAAAGATAAACAAGCTTTTATGGGTTTGGAATGACATGGGGTAAGTGATTAATGACAAATTTTTCATTTTGGAGTGGAGTAATCCTTTAACCGATGTAACTAAAACAAAATTTTTTCCTTAAGTAATAAGCCATGGCAATGGATGTTGGTAGGTTTAAATATGTTGCAGCCACTGCACTGGCCATTATTTTTAATCGAAGGAGACATAGACCGTCCATTTTCTAAAAAAAAATACAATTTATATACTTTTTAACCTCAAGTGCTTGTCTTGTCTAGCTCTGCCTGACCTCTGTGTATTCCGGTTTAATACAGCTAGGGAATGTTGAAAAAACTGAATCTCTTTTTCTTCTCTAACTTTAAAATCATCCTACATCGCTGTTTTACCTTTTTTGTAAGGGCGTTCTTTTTTTGCATGTTCACTTTGTAAACATTGGGTTGGTACTTCTGCAGCAGTATAGGGCGGTTTTATGCGCATTTTGAAGTATCGCATCAGAAAATGCCAAATTGTGGAAAAAAAAAAATCCCTTAAAGGAGAAGTCCACTTTCAGAACAACAATTTACAAATAATTTACTCAGCCCCTTGTCATCCACGATGTTCATGTCTTTTTTTCAGTCGTAAAGAAATTATGTTTTTTGAGGAAAACATTTCAGCATTTTTTCTCTATATAATGGACTGATATGGTGCCTCGATTTTGACCTTCCAAAATGCAGTTTAAATGCGGCTTCAAACGATCCCAAATGTGGTTTTAAACGATCCCAGTCAAGGAAGAATCTAGCAGTATCTAGCGTAACGATCGATTATTTTAATAAAAATAATACAATTTATATACTGTTTAATGCCAAATGCTCGTCTTATCTTACTCTGCCTGGACTGTTTTTTTTCCTGTTCATGACAGTTAGGGTATGTCAAAAAACTCATGTTCCATCTCATGTTCTCCCTCAACTTCAAATTCGCCCTATATCGCTATTTTACCTTTTTTGTTAAGGGCGTTTGATCTTTTTAGCATGTTCACATTTTTCAACATACCCTAACTGTCTACAGAGTTAAAGGACTGCAAGGCAAGATGAGCGTTGAAAATAAAAAGTATTTAAATTGTATTTTTTTAAAATGAAAATAACCAATCGTTTCACTAGATAAGACCCTTCTTCCTCAGCTGGGATAGTTTACAACTGCATTTGGGATTGTTTGAAGCTGCATTTAAACTGCCTTTTGGAAGTTCAAAATCGGGGCACAATCGCAGTCCATTATAAGGGTAAAAAAAAGTTAATGCTAAAAAAAAAGTAATTTAATATTATTATGTTCAGTGCCTTGTCCAACTTAGTGATATTTAGTGCCAGTTTACCAGGAAGTGATGATTTTGTTCTTTTGACTTGGATGGAAACGGTCCTTATTCACAAATGTTTTTTGCGATAGCATTTTGCGCATAAGTTAATTTCGCAACTTTGGATGGAAACCCAGCTGCTAAAATCGACCTCGTCTTTGCTCTACATGTTTTTCTTTTGCGATAATCCATTTGGATGTACGTCACAATATGGAAGAAAACATCTGGTGCTACTTCAGTTTCATTGTGACTTTAACATAAAAATTCCACTCATATTAATAGAAAACCTGCTTTAATTTATGTAGAGTAGGGCTGCACAGTTAATCGAATTACAGATGCCACAATTATGTATGTGGGTTATCCTAAGGTTTTTTCCCCCAAAGTTTTAATTTTTAAATTTATACTTTTTTATATGTAAAGAAGAAACTTTATATAAAAGGTGGCATGCAGTGCTTCAAACAATAGTATAAAGCTATTCAAAACATAATTAAATGTAAATTGTAATAATCGTAATTAATAATCACAATTACAATTTCAAGGGTATAATTGACAATTATGTTTTTTGCCATAATCATGCAGCCCTAATGTGGAGTATATTTCATATAGTGTTTTCAGACAGTGCTCTAAACAAACAACTAAACAAAACAAGCACACCAAGTGGGAAAAATAAATATCCAAATAGGCAGTCAAGACTGGAATGACGAAACAAACTGTGACACACAAAATGCCTCTGTGTTCATCCAAGATCCAGTCGTGACAGCAAGACAGCCAGCGGTCACAGTGCAATGCAGCATAAAATAGAGATAAACAGACAAAAAGGATCAAAACAAGATAAACAAACAGTTTCATTCAGCAGTTAGTAAACAAACTCCATGTATCCAGGCCATCAGGTGTCCAATACATCGGTGAACAAAAACTTAGCTTGAACTCGCCGTGATTAATTATATTTGTCTGACTCAAATATGAATAATTACATTGAGTGGAGCAAAGGGAAACTCATCATCAAAATTAAATATCGTTTTTAATCATACAACAGTACATTATACAGGGTTTCCACAGGTCTTAAAAAGTCTTAAATCGCTTTTCCGTGAATTAAGGCCTTGAAAAGGTCTTAAATCAGAGCAGCAAGTCTTAAATTCATATGATCATGGCATTAATTTTCGTGAGGGATTGTTTCCTCATCGAAAGCATAATTTCTGTGCTACGTGGCTTAGGCTGTTTAATATTCATTAAACAATACGCAATAGATGGCGGTATGTGCTGCTTCATCTGTCAGTCACCCGAAGAACTTGTCATTTTGATTTTTTTTATAGTAATAAAAATCATTTATTCGGTTAGAGAACAGACAATACAATAAAAACTGAACGTGGCTGCTCAATGCACTTATGCCGAACAACAGTCGCATTACAGATCAGATTTCATTTATTAGGTGAAGTGAGTAGAGCAGACTGACAAGAAGAGAGAGGTTGGAAAGACAAGACTATGGCGGAAGAGATTAAAAAAGAAAAGCGTCTGTTTTAAAAATATTTTGGATTTTGAAAAGCCTGCTGACTACTGCTATTCATCTAAAGTGATAGTGGAAGTTTCATATTTATTTGGTTCCAGTGTTTGCTGATTTTTTTTTTTTTATTTATTTAAAATTTGTATTTTTTATTTTTTTTTATTTTATATTAGGCGTGCAATGTGTATGTCGTGCTTCAAGCTTTCTTATTCGTTTTGCTAATAAACGTTCTAAGTTTCTTATTTATTTGGTTACATAGTGTTTACTGATTTTCAGTTTTGTATACCTATTTAAACTGTGCAAGTTATTATTTTATATTAGGCATATAACATGGTGTAGTATTAGTTTTGTTAATAAAAGTTTGTTACGTTACGTTAATACCGCTAATTTAAAAGTGAAAGTAAAATGCGCAGGACACTTTTACAAGCTACTTGAAACCGAAGGAAAGTGAAGAAAAGAGGGAAAACTCAAACGAACTAAAAACAAACAACTGCTTGACAACGAAATTTCACAAATTTGAAAGTGAAAGTAAAATGCGCAGGACACTTTTACAAGCTACTTGAAACCGAAGGAAAGTGAAGAAAAGAGGGAAAACTCAAACAAACTAAAAACAAACAACTGCTTGACGCCGAATTGCCACTAATTTGAAAGTGAAAGTAAAATGCGCAGGACACTTTTACAAGCTACTTGAAACCGAAGGAAAGTGAAGAAAAGAGGGAAAACTCAAATGCCCTAAAAACAAACAACTGCTTGACGCCGAATTGCCACTAATTTGAAAGTGAAAGTAAAATGTGCACGGCACTTTTACGGAAGGAAAGCTAGAAAAAGAGGGAAAACTCAAACAGTTGCTAGATGCTGAACTGCTGCTAATTTGAAAGCGAAAGTAAAACTCAAACTATACTTAGGGAACATATTGCTGTATTGTTTACTCTTCGATTTTTTTTTTTTTCCTTAAATTTTCTTTAGTTGGTTTTAAAAAGGTCTTAAATTTACCCTCATAAAACCTGCAGAAACCATGTTATATTCATCAGCCACGTTCTGTCCTCTGCATTTATGAAGTATTTTCTTTTACAAACTGTTGAACCTGGTTGTTTTTTTTGCCAAAATAATTGGATGCTGGATAAAAACCTGTTCACATTCATCCAGAGTGTTCAGTTTGTTCTCACTGTAATGTTTCATTCTAGGACTGATTGTTGAGCAGAGCATTTTGTTTGGATAACAGCAGTGCGACTGATGACAATGATATATTGTTAGAGCTGACAGATATGTAACAGTGAATAGCATCAATCGAACATGTCCTGATATGATCCGGGGGAAAAATGAAAAACAGTACCTGACAGAGAAAAGTTTGAGATCCGTCATGGAATCACAAGGTCAAATGCACTTTAGACTCAAGACTCAAAAAAGTCAGTAAACATTGATACGTGCTTATTGTGTGGCAAAAGACTTGGGCTATGTCCAAATATGCTACTTTTCTTCTATATAGTAGGTCAGCATCTATCCTATGAGGCCACAGTAGTGAGCTAACACAACTGACATTGTAGGTCACATGACTATGACAGCACAAATATATTATGTCAGGATGACATGCATTCAAACTATATGGAATTTTTTTAAACCGGTGACAAAGCATGTACTTATTTTAGGTACTTACTCAATGCCATTTTGTTTTTATGTCATGTCTTGGGGTTTAATCTTCTAAAGTTCAATGAGCTCAATGATTGCGGGAAAAAATGAAGCCACTTAAAGACCAAGAGCTTTTTTATGAGTTCCATTCAGTTATAATCTCCAAAGTACCTTTTGAGATGTTAATTTTGGTAAAGAAATGCTGAAAAATTTTTTGACTATAATTGCACCCATTCTTCATTAGGGTATATATTACAGCTATTAGCTAAAACTTTAGTATTTTATGAATGAAAAGGCCTGCTGTTTCCTTCATCATCCAGCTCCTAGGGAAAACGAGGATGCATAAAATGTGCAAGAATGAGAAAGACACAAAGGCCTTGTGGGCTAAAAAAGAAAAAAAGACAATGCACCCAGTAGCACAGTCTGGGAATGGTGACAATTACCCATAATTCAGCTAATTTACGTCAATTTAAATGTGAAAACTGCCTAACCTCTGCGCCGTTGTTATTTGTGTGTGCAGAATTTTAATGAAAGAAAAAATGTGAAGCAAATATTACCACTCAAGCGTTTGTTGACAGTCAAATTAGGCCTTTTAAAGTTACTTGCATGTTTAGTTGTACTGTGATATCTGTGGTCTGCACTCTCTTGACTATTGCAGGGGTTTGCAGGGATGAAGTGTTAAAAAAAAGGAAGAAAGTATGAAAAGAAATAAATTATATATGTATTTTTAAAAATTAGGTAAATGAAAATCTAAAATGTAAAAAATATAAAATAACATATCTGCCATATAAATTTTAGAAAGCAGGTCCCTCGTGCATATTTGGGAGTCTTTGGCATCTATAAAATAGAAATTCTGGTCTATAGATGCAGCTTCTACTTGTAGTCCTTCATTTTGGCCAAGCACTGGAGTTTGTGTCTAGCTTAGCACTTGCTAGAACCAGCGTTGGGAGTCAGAACTGTCTGCTGACCAAAAACTGAGAGGAAGCATTGCATACTGCATACTGCATACTGCATTCTGCGTATGTCACCTGTCACCCACACAGGTTCTAGGAGGAGATGGGACATGTTCTACATTACACTTCCTTGAACTGCACAAATGAGTTGTGCACTGAGAATATTCTCAGAGGATGTGCTTTATACTGTCTTCCAGACTATAGATTGAAGGGCAGTGATAAAACATTGATAAAACTGCTAATAATCAATCATGTATATAATCGATAATGAATTTCATGATTGATTAGGGTCTGTACATGATCAGTTAGGATTCAGATTTGAGTCTGTACGCTATGCACGTAGAAGCTCTATCAGTAATGCCACTTTAAAGTACAACAGAAAGCATATCAGTGGAAAACGCTCAAAACTTTCAAAAATGTCTGGAATCACAAAGAGAGCTGCTGCGGGGGAAATCTAAGATGCCAAAAGCAGATGAGAATTTTATTAAACCCTTCACAGACACTCATACATAGTTTCATATGGGTTGTTGCTCTGTCAGGTGCATGTTCTCTTTTTAATGTGCCTGAGAGGTGTTTCTTTAGTGAAACGTATATATTCGACATTCTATTTATATCTGTAACTGTCATAAATTTATGCGAGTGTTTCTGTTTGGCACAAATCGATTTATAGTTACATCCCTACAGTAACATGTTACTTTGTTCAGAGGATCTGCAGAATTTTTTTTTTTGTTGTTGTTGTTGTTGTTGTTTTGTAGTGTTCTAGGCATATTTTAAACCGTTTTAATTCACATGCTGTATAGCAACCTATATTCATACATCAGTGTTATTTTAGTATAGTTGAGATACTAGTTTTTGATATTATGTAGGAGTTCAAGCGCATAGCGCTGAAACTCTATTGTAATTGTTAGAATGGCCAAGGATCAAAAATTTAGATGTAAAACTGATCGTGCAGGCCAAACCGTAAGTCGTAGAGACTTGTAACTTGGAGGGATGGTAGTACTCACACCCCCTACAATGTCACCAAGGCTTGCCCCAATCGGCCTGATGAGGGCGCTACAGCGATCTAAAGTACGGAATTGCTAATAATTCCTAAACCATCAGTTGCAGACTTAAGTGTCTTATGTCTGTGGAATCCTGGGCACACGGTAGACAAAACACATGCCTCGGGTAATTTTCGGGTATTTTGGATTTTTTAAAAAACCTACATTGGTGAACTAGTCCTAGGTTTTTTGCCCGATTGGAACAAACCAGTGCAGAAAGATTCTCTGGAGAGTGAATATCAATAATTATCCAAAAAAGTTGAACTTTCGACTAACTGTCACAAAGAGATGCCAAAAAGTTTGAAAGGGGCAGGGCCACTTTTGGTAAAATGCCTATAACTCCTGAACAGAATGAAATATGTTTGCCAAACTCTGGACACCTATGTAAAAGCTCAATCTGAGGTCACAGGAAAAAATTGCAGAGCTTAGCCACTTTGTGGTGCTATAAGTGGAAAAAACCATAATATATATATATATATATATAAATTCTCTGGACCCTCTAGGTCAATAATTATCAAAAAAAAAAAAAAAAAAAAAAAAAAACTTTTGGAAATGATAACGGGGTAGTTTAGAAAAGGGGCCTGTCCAAATTTACCCAAAATCCTATAAAGCCTAAAGGAAAACTCAAAACTTCACAAAGTGTGGTGAACACATGTGACATGTGATTCTAAACAAGCATGCAAAGTTTATTTATTTATTTAAATATTTCTAAGGTAAATTACCTGGATTTGCCAAATGCTTTTTTAAATCATTGATTTAGGTGGTTACAGGCTTGCTAAATAATGACAGTTTCTCAAGATGTGTTCTTATGCGATCTTGCGTCCTTGTGTTCTCGCTCTCTACGTTATCATTAACTGTCGAAGTTCAATTCCAATACTCAAGAACGCAAGTACAGAGGACACATGAAAGTGCTCGATGTGTTCTTGAAATCGAGGATGCATTGATTGCAGACTAGAAAATCCCAGAAGACGCTGCGGGCGGACAGAAGCCTGTAAGCTTTAAACTTCTCGTTCTTGATTATGAGATTCCCACTGCAAACGTGCAAATACATTGACGGCTCGTGAAAGTAAACATTTGTCTTTTTGTTTTGCATTATTTTAATGAAGCGATCCTTCGGAGTTTGTTCTTTCAAGGAAGCCTAACAAGACCGGTCTCCACGAGAACACAAGTCCGTTCTTTGCGTTCTTGGAACTGAGAAACAGCCAAAGGGTTTTTTCATATATGCTTAAATGCCTTTAAGCACTTGAACCTCTGTAACTACTGCTTGCAGCTATATTTTGAATTAATTTTCTGCTTTCACATTAATTTTAGCTAATGTTTTAGTAATTTGGTTTTTGTCACGTTTCAGTCATTTTTGTTTTAAAATGTCTAAATAGACATTTTTTGTCGTTTTTAATTGTTTATATAGTTTTTATTTGTTTTCTTGAAGTTTTAGTTATTTTAGAACATCAAGAAAAACTAAATGAAAGTGAGAAATGTTGCCTTGTTAACTAGCTGAATTAAATAAGTTCTTTTTTAATATTTTATTTCACTTAACATTTATTTCATTTCATGTAATTTTTTTATGGTTTTGGTTTTAATTAAGTAAAATAACCCTGTCATGCATTTATATTTTCTTTCAGTTTGTTACCTTTAGAGAGGCACATTGCCCTTGATGTGAAATTAAATATTTAGAGTTAATAGGTTTTTAAATTATAAAAATATGCAAAGCTCTGCCTCTGCGTACAATAATATAGAACCAAAGCACATAACTTTCTTGTTAACTTATTGTTGATCACAAGGGCGAAATGCATGTAATGACACAAACATCATGATAGAAAATGGATTCATTAAAGCCGCGGTCTCCAAGGTGAACGGCAAGAGGCTTTGGACATCCCTAGGGGACCATTTTCCAATGAATAGAAATAAAGCATTAAAGCATGCTCAAGTAACCATCACAGTGTCTACGCACACATACAAAAGTGTCTATATGCCAGTCTGTCGGCTTTTTCATTCCGCTCTAAAGCCGTCTGATGTCTTAAAGACACTGTAAATCTATTCAGTTACAATGGCTGATTCTTAATGTGCCAATTAAAGGAAAAGCAAAGCTAGATGGATTTGGTGTTTCCAGGATAATAAAAGATCAATGAGGGTTCAGACTTCTTAGCCGCAGTAAATAAACATAGCAAAACTGCAGATGTGCTACTTCCTCAAAAACAAACCGAGACTTGTTTGCTGCCAGGCTCATTGTTATCACCTCTTCTTCATGTTAGTGCATCTGCCTCACCTAGAAAACCTTTAGGCTTCATTCTCATCTCCAGCCTCTCAATCCGACCCAATCTGACCATCTTCCTCTATATGAAAGCAATCAGTTTTTCACAGACAAAATCTGCTCTCCTTTCTCCCTGCGTGGAGCGTTCGGTCCGCGCTCTCCCCGAGGGACTATCTGAACATCAGACAGCGTTATCCACAGCAGGACTTTTTGGCTTTACTTGAAGTCCCACTCATTCCAATTCAGCTTTCAGAAAGCCAAAACAAGCCGCTGAGAGCGGGTTTCACAGAAGCTCGAATCGCCACTCTGATGAGCTTCAACTCACACACATTAACATTTCCATTTAATTATTCTTATCTTCATTCACAGTCTTTTCATTAAAGAGCCAATCTGTCACTTTCACTGTTGGAGGTTGGCTGTTTATTGGCGAGTTAATGGGCCATTATTTCCTGCCGAGACCTGTTTGTTGGCCGTCTATGAATAGAGTCTGATCTCAGGTGGATGTCCTCCAGACGCATCTCGCCGTTTTGCATTGTAGTTTTAGTATCTGCAGCGTTACAAGTAATATGATACAACAATGTGTGTGGTAACAGATGCTCATGCATAATTCTGGAGATATACTCCAGTGGAAGTCTTGGCCACTTAGTCCAGACATTTACGTCATGTTGACTTTGCACCCGACTGAGTTAAATTGAGTCTAACAAGTTCTGATGTTTTGACTATGATCATTTGCTGATTCAGGTGTGAACGGTCTGTTTTGGTCTTCGTGATTGTCTGATTTGCATGTGATCATTGAGAAGAGATGATGTTGATTAACCTAGTGCGGTTGTGAGAATAAGCTCCAGCGCCAGCAAGGGAAGTGATTTAAAAATGGCATGTTAAAGGTCAAACGCTGTGTTGGCCAATTAGTCTGAATTTCTTAAGCAGCTACATCTGCATGATTTGCCATTTCAGATTTTCTAAATGTTATGGGATCGCTAAATAACCTGCTGAAACCTGTAAGCGAATGACATCACGTATTGATATTGGCATTTAGATGCATCATATCATACTGGGAATTATTAAAGAGCAGAAGTAAAACAGCCATTGTACCTTGTTTTATTTTGTTACGAATTAAGATTATGCATCCATTAAATAGTTGGTACGCTTGGTGAGGAATACACAAGCCTGTCTTTTATGTTCTTTATAATAAACGGCAACGTTAACAAAAACGCTCACTGCTTTTGCAGCTTTATTAATCCTTTAGTAAGATACAAAAAAAAACTTTGAGCACTCTTTGTTCTTTTGCCTGTAATAGATTTCTTTGTTCTTTAATTTAATACAGGCCGTTTACTGATAATGTTTGCTTAAGTGAAAAATACTGAAAGGCTACATGACTTTTTGAATGTTGTCTATCACTCAAATGGAGCAGCAAGACCTCTGTCTGGATCCTGTTGTTGCAGAAATAAATTGTCAACTTGTGACAACCTTGAGCCTTGTAGTTTATTCTTCACGTCTTAGGATTGTTGGCATGTTTCCTAGTATATACACAGTATGCAATTTTTAGTTCCATAAAAGAAAGAAATCAAACACACTTCTTGGCTCAAAGGTTCATGTTAACAAGTTATAAAAAAGAAAAATAGTCATTTTTTGAATGATTGTAAACGAACAGGGTAATAATCTGCTATGTTAGATAGATGTTTGCATTAAAACTTGTGCTGTTCTTGTTGGAATGTGTTTGGATGGGTCATTTTTGGGTTCATTTTTTCAAGTTATTTATTTATTTATTTATTTTTTGTGGACAGTTGGCTTCAAATATATTTAACAAAATGTAAATGGTAAACCGGGTTAAATTATGCAAATTGCAAGTGCCTAAGCAAAGTACACATGGTCCTTAATTGAGAGGAAATCCTTGTTAAAGGAAAATTCCACTTCCAAAATATATAATGTACTCACCCCATTGTTATCATTGTCAAGGTGTTCATGTCTCTCTTTCTTCAGTCGTAAAGAAATTATGTTTTTTGAGGAAAACATTTCAGCATTTTTCTCCATATAATAGACTGCTATGGTGCCTGATTTTGAACTTCAAAAAAAAAAATTGTGTCATTGTCCAAATACATAAAGTTTAGATGGTATTTTCCTCTGTGTAATGCATATTAATGTACCATTTAAAAACACAGCGCTGCTTTGTTTACAGTGGTAACCAAGGAAACGCAGTATCACTGCTGTTGCAAAAGCGCCACTTGCTGTCTGTGAATGAATTTGCATTCAGTCTGTATGCTATTTTGTTTTTGTGCAGATGGGTTTTATGTAGGGCTGGGCGATATGGGCCAAAAAATTATCACATTTTTATTTTTTTCCATATCCGTCGATATCGATAATTATCACGTTAAATGTCAAATATTTATTTCTTTCAAGTTTAAAGTCAGATTTTTGCTCTAAAGTGAAAGTTGTAGAAACCAGACCATTAATTTTCCTTAACAAAATAAATATCTAAATAGAAAAATTAATTTCTGCATGTTCTAATGAGTTATATTGTTCCAAATCAAGAAACAGGTTTGGGTTGTCTGATAATGATGATGATAATAATAATAATATTAATAATAATAATATCACTTTTTCTCTCTTAGAAATGCACATTTGATAGTAGCTTGAGGATGCAGAGGTAAATTTTTGTTCATTATCAATCAGTAACATCTGTAAAAATTGTAGCATAGTAGCAAGCATACATTTGTTATTTGTGTGCACTCAGAATAACAACAAAACATTGCACTTTTGTAAAATGATTAAAGCAAACGGGATGTGCTTTATGCCGTCTCTGTGAACTTGAGCGCGTCAGTCCGAAACCCCCTGGTATATGACATGTTACTCGGAGCTGAGTTAGTTGTTTCTATGGCAACATTATCAACGCCAAAGCCTTCACATGCTCCTGAAGTCGTAATTACATATTGTAAACTCGTAATTTTCTGAGAGCTAGGCTTGGACCATGTGAAACTGTACCACCTGACCTCTGCCAGATTCATGTAGGCAGTACTTAGGTGGTACCTCTGAGTCCGAGAACATGGGCAGCTCAAAGTAGAACACTGTCATCTTGGAATTACGGTAATTACACCATTGCATGAAGGCAGCATCAAATGCAGTGGTTCCGCAACTATTAATACAAAGGCACAGTCAAGGGAAAAACCTTGATAAACGTTATACAGATTTTACAGCACTATTTACATCAGATTGGCACTGTTGTTTGTAACTGCTGTTAAATTAGTGTGGAAAAGAAATATATCCCTTTCCAGGGCATCAATTTTATTTTAATTGTACGTTTGCCTAGACACTGTTTTTAACAAAAGCTGGATTCTGCTTTTTCAAAAATGCATTAACTGGGAACTGATTTGTATTTAGCATTAGCTTGGCACTGTTGTTTAAATGCTTTTGAATTAGTGTGGCGCTGGAATTTATCCATCACCTGGGCACAATTTTTTCTGTTTAATTTGTACATTTAGCTAGGCACTAATGTTTTTTAAATAACTTACAAATAACAAAAGCTGGATTTATCTTTTGTTTTAGTCTTCCTTGGCATTAGCTTGGATCTCATGTGGTTTGAATTTAGCATTAGCTTGGCATCAGTACTTCCAATTGGATTTAAACCATTGGTTTTAACTTTATTAATACATAGGCCTAATACTGGTTTTTAAACATGTTTCACTTTAAGCACGTTTAGACATCTGTACTTACTGACTTGAAAGTACAATTTTACCTGTTGCTTAACACGGTTTCTCTTTTTTTTAATTGAAGGGGGCATCTTTGAGACGCGGGAGAATGAACCTGTCAGCATGGATGAACTCGCCTTTAAATTTGCCGTTACAAGTATCAACCGAAACAGAACCTTGATGCCAAACACCACGTTGACCTACGATATCCAGAGAGTAAACCTCTTTGACAGCTTTGAAGCCTCCCGAAGGGGTATGACTCTCTATTTATATTTTGTATTTATTTTACAATTTTATTCTATAAAATTTGCCTAAATGTGACTAAGTTGAATATGTATTCATGCATATTTTTTTGTTTTCTTGGTTTGTAGTTATATTAAATGTAGGTATACAATATTGTATTTTTCAATGTTATGCCATAGTTATTTTAAAGAGAAGGTCACATCCTCTGATGTTGGACAGGCTAAAGTCACAATTTTAAGGGGTGGATATGTAAATTCTGTTATGTTTATGTATAATTACAGTTGAGGTCAAAAGTTTACAGCCCCCTTTCACAGTCATTAAAAATGTTAATTATTTTACCAAAATAAGAGGGATCATACAAAATACATGTTATTGTTTATTTAATACTGACCTGAATAAGATATTTCACATGGAAGATGTTTACGTATAGTCCAGAAAAGAAAATAATAGCTGAAATTATACAAATGACCTGGTTCAAAAGTTTACATCCCCTTGATTCTTAATACTGTGTTGTTACCTGAATGAACACAGCTGTGTTTTTTGTTTAGTGAAAGTGTTGTTCATGAGTCCCTTGTTTGTCCTGAACAGTTAAACTGCCTGCTGTTCTTCAGAAAAATCCTTCAGGTCCCACAAATTCTTTGGTTTTCCAACATTTTTGTGTATTTGAGTGCTTTCCAACAATTACTGTATGATTTTGAGATCCATCTTTTCAAACTGAGGACAATTGAGGGGCTCTTATGCAACTATTACAACTATTATGCAACATTCACTGATGCTCCAGAAGGAAAAACCATGCATTAAGAGCTGTGGGGTGAAAACTTTTGAACAAAATGGAGATGTGTAATTTTTTCTTATTTTGCGAAACATATCAGATTTTTTCATTTAGTACTGCCCTTCAGAAGCTATAGAAGATACTTACATGTTTCCCAGAAGACAAAAAGGTAAATTTACCATGATCTTCAAATTCAAAAAGTTTTCACTCCCAGCTCTTAATGCATCATGTCTCCTTCTGGAGCATCAGTGAGCACTGGAACCTTCTGTAATAGTTGCATATGAGTCCCTCAGTTGTCCTCAGTGTAAAAAGATGGATCTCAAAATCATACAGTAATTTTTGGAAAGGGTTCAAATACACAAAAATGCTGAAAAACCAAACAATTTGTGGGACCTGACAGATTTTTCTGAAGAACAGCGGGCAGTTTAACTGTTCAGGACAAACGAGGGACTCATGAACAACTATCACTAAAATAAATGCAGCTCTGGGTCATTCAGGTAACAACACAGTATTATCAAGGGGATGTAAACTTTTAAATGGTGCCATTTTTATGAATTGAACTATTATTTTCTCTTGTGCATTATATGTAATCATCTTTTATGTGAAATTTCTTTTTCAGGTCAGTACTAAATAAACCTGCATTTTGTATGATCCTTCGTTCATTTTTAATAATTCTGAAAGGGGAATGTAAACTTTTGACCTCAACTGTATGTTATCTTTAGTACTATTTCATTTAACATATCTAGAATGTCTCACAACAACAACAAAAAACATTATTTGTACCTCTAATGCTTTAATATAGAAATTATACAGCAACAATTTTCATTTAAAGTGCCATTGTAATGTAGGTTAATGTAGAACTAAAAAAGGCTAGACTTTTGCTTTTATTAGGTACATGCTTTGTTCAGTGCTTTCCTCTTCTCTACAACCAATTTTTTCATGTCACATGTTTTTTTTTCCCCTGTCTGCTCTTTTTTTCCATTTGTCTTCTCTCAGTATGTGACCAGCTGGCCCTGGGGGTTGCGGCGGTCTTCGGCCCCTCTCACAGCTCCTCGGTCAGTGCCGTCCAATCCATTTGCAATGCCCTAGAGGTGCCGCACATCCAGACGCGCTGGAAACACCCATCTGTGGACAATAAAGACAATTTTTACATTAACCTCTACCCCGAGTACACCTCCATAAGCAGGGCTATCCTGGACATTGTCATTTTCTACAAATGGAAGTCTGTTACTGTGGTTTATGAGGACAGCACAGGTGAGTGACTTCTATGGTTCAGAAAGGGGAGACAGTTTTTACAAAGCGATTTTTGAAGGGCAGCTCAGTGTACTTTTTTGTGAGGTTTTGTTGAGAGGATTTTTAAAGTGGGTTCTTCACACCTTTGAGCTTTGAAATGGAACACTGTAGGCCACAACATTCATGCTAAAATCCTCTTTTCTACAGAAGCCCAAATACATTTACATTCTATTATATTTTAAACAAGTGGGAATTCACTGAATTCAACTGTAACCCCAGTCAAGTTTCATTGGTAAACAGCATAGACCAACATAAACCAGCATAAACCAGTTCGGAAACACATGGTGGTCTGAGCTTGTCTTTTCAGCAGGGATTCCCTCATGCATTATACACATTTTTGCTGTCAGCTTGCATCTTTTATTCATCAGCCAGGAGGAATTTTTTGTTCTGGTAATGTTTGATATAGGACAGTTCTGTAACTAGCAACTTTAAAGACGAGACATCGCACGCAGTCAGCTTGTAATGTGTAAATATTGGTTTTACTTTAATTAGCAGGGCGCTGTCACTCACAGCATTTACATTCAGTTTCTTGGCATTAAATCCCTATTGAAATGCACTGTGGTGAATGTTTTAGATGCGGCATTGGCAAGTTTAATGCGATTTCAAGTGGGAAGTGTTTATGTGTTTTTCTCAGTCAGTTTGGTTTAACTTCCCATTGACCTTATCAGTTTATTTCCTTTTCACAGCATCATTTCAAGCGTCATTTCAATACCATATTTCATTTTCTATGTATTTTGACATTGTGACCTTTTCTAAATCTAAGTGGTTTTGAAAACAGTGAAATATTGACTGAATATTGAACATCTCCTCTCACGTTGTTTACTGGTTATTACAAGTGTGTATTTCATAGGCCTTGGCTCATATTCAAGAAATGCTGTGACTGTGACAGCAATTCAGATTTATAATTATTATTTCTCTCAAAGAGATCATAAAATGTCCATTACTCACACTCTACAAGAAGAATCAAACAATAGCTGTATATATAAATCACCTTAACATGACATTAAGTGTGACTCTGTCTGCATTTTAATAAATTGTCTCTGGTCAGTATTGTATATAATTCATCAGTGTGCATTTTTCTAAAGAAAAAAAAATAGTTGTTGTCAAATTTGTCATCAAATTGTAATAATCTCTGCCTCTCTGCCTTCTTTTTTTATGTAATCAGGGACATGCAGACAGGGAAAGTATAATATTAACCAATAAAATATCATTGCGTATGATCCACAAAATCATTATGTCCAACTAGACAATCGGTTAAATGTTGCGAATGCCGTTTTATGATGTCTTTAAATGAACAATATCACACTTGTATGCTGATATACAGCCATATTGCATGCTGCGAGTGTGATATTGCATTTATACAACAGTTTGAAGGCACGAGGGTAAATACATAAGAAACAATATATAAGAAACAACAACAGAGTGTCTTTAAAAAAACTCTTCTGTGCAAATTACTTCCATCTGCCATTGATTCAAAACTCAGTTTGACAGTTTAACAGCTGAGCCTGAGCCTCCGTTACTGATTCAAAAATGTCACTTTATCTCATATTCACAATAAAACGAAAGCGATATCTTTGTCGTACTATCCTTTAATCTGTTAAGGGTGATTTCCGATGACAGCGTTGCTTAGGGCATTTGTTGGCTGCGTCTTACAAGGTGCTGTTGAAACCAAAACTAACTTTGTTTAGAACTGTTTCCATTTCTTTCAATATAAAAGTCTTTAATTCTGACTCACTCATAAAAAAGTCTCTTCTCGCCATATAATAGTGGAATAATAACAAAAATCACAAACACAGTTTGCCAATTCTAAATACTGTTATTAAATACTACTATTATTTCAATATAATTTCCACAGCTCACATCTCCGAAGTAAATTTTCAAATAGACGTTATCTTTATTGGCAAATTGCATATTTGAAGTCCAAACAAGTACGTTCTTGCCTAAAAAACTCTTAAAACTACATTCTGTGACAAAATCCATAGGGTACAACGGGGCTAAAGGCACCCCCTAAGAAAAAAATCTGCTTTTCACTGTGCCTAAAGTGTATGTTTAAAAATCTCATAGATGTATGAGGTGGCAAGGGGGCCTTTTACCCTACACATGGGGTAAAAGGCTCAACAGCATGGGGTAAAAGGCACACAGTATTGATACAAATACTTTAGCTAAAATAATATATGTTTTTTTAATAATGTATAAGTTAATACTTGTTCAAAACAATCACTATTTTCTGCTTATTTTGATAAATAAAATAATTATTTTTTGTTCAAAAAATATACTGTCATTAAACTATGTTAATATAAAACATACATTTTAAAATACAGAAACAAAATCATTTTAAAATGTAAAGATTCTGAAAGCATCGAAGGAGATCCCATAATAATTTAATAAAGATTTACAGTAGTAACAACAAATGATATTTTATTACATGATATGATTATTTAAATATAATGGTTTCATTCTAAACATGGTGATTATCTCTAAGATAGACACCCAACAATACTTTTACCCTAAATACCATACTTTTACATATTCTTTTGTTATTTAAAAACTACTGTTTTAATTATCTAAAACAAAACTGAAAATCATTAAGTAGACCTTTGTTTCAAGATATATTGAATAATTTTAGCTATTCTTATTTGCTACTTAAATATACAGCATTTTTAAAAACATCAAATATTAGATCAAGTAAGTACAGAATCTACTTTGTGCTGCTGCCCGCGATCGCGTCAGCGATCAGACAATTTTGCATGTGTATATTTAAAAGCGGATGTTTTGGAAAGTGCTACGCCAGGTTTTTTCAGCTATCTAGTGGTTTAAAGGAAACTAATATCAAAGATGCCTTTTACCCCGGGGCACCTTTAGCCCCGTTCTACCCTATTATTTATAAAATTACAGTGGATTTGGGCGTCGGGCATGACACTCGCTGTGAGAATTACTGCAAGCAGAGTAATACAGACTGTGAAGCAATCTCATTAGTATTTCACACTCCTCTCAACCAATCAGATTCGGTGACCTATGGAAGCCTGTTTCCGCCACTGAATAAAAAAATAAAGTTTTTTTTTCATATTTTTTAGAATTTTGTGGTACAAACTCGTAATTCTGACTTATAAAGTCACAATTGCAATATAAAGTTTTTGACAATTCTGACTTTTTCTCATGATTTTGACTTTTTTTTCAGTGTGAGATGTAAACTCGCAATTTCTTTTAGAGTTATAAGAGTCCAAATTTGAGGGGAACAAAAGGCTAATGTGTTCTCAGAATTGTGAGTTTATATCTCACTGTTCTGACAATTGCATGTTATAAAGTCGGAGTTGTGATATAAACTTGCATTTCTAAGATAAAAAGTCAGAACTGAGTTCTGACTTTATTTCTTAGAATTGTGATTTTATTTCTCAAAATTACAGGTTTATATCTCATAATTGTGACTTTTTTCCTCAGAATTATGAATTTATATCTTTAGAACTCTTTATATCACGCAAATCTGATTATTCAAGTCTTATTTTTTATTCAGTGGTGGAAATGGGCTTCCATAAGGACCAGAAAGAACTGTTGTATAATAATATTTGTGTTGCTTTAGTGTGAACAAATATGAAAATCATGACCTGTGTCATATGCGGATCCAGCTTCCTCTTTCCTGGCGATTAAAAAAGCAGCAGAAAGACCAACACAACAATCAAAATAATCATATTATATGCAAATTCTGCAGTATGCTGTAGTTTACTAACAGACTTCAAGTGATCCCCTTATGGCAGCAAACTAATTTGGAGAGCAAATCAAATCCAGACAAACAAATCTAGAGTTTAATAACACATAAAAACAAATAACCTCAAGGCAAAACAAATGGCAAATTGCCCTGCGAATACTTCCATTTCTACAGCCTAAAATGAGCATGCCATCACTGTAGCCAATGCCTCTGCAGAAATTGCTTGCAACAGATAAAATTTGTGTCAGATTGACCAGTTTCAAAATGATTAGTCTGTCTGATTCATAGCCAGTGACTTGGATCGAAATCATTAGGGGAGCTCAGGGAACAGATGCCAGCACAAATTTACCCTAGTATTTACACATCACACTGTCTGTGCTGTAGTGCGATTTGTCTTGAATTCCTGCGAGCCATCTGTTTGAAAAGACAAATTACACACTACTTTCTGTGTGTTTATGTCTAGGAATCTCATACTTTGATAGCATGATTTATGATCTTATCATTGCTTGGAAGTACATCATTATATGGCCAAAACGAAATCAAGGCAAATGACTGTAGCCTGTGACTAAAAGGGTTTCATACCTCTTTTTTCTGAGCATCAAAGCAGTTTTGTTGCTCAAATCTCTGTTTTGGCTGTATTATTGAGCTTTATAATGACTGACATATTTCTTTATGAATGTCATTTAAATTGAACTTGTGTAGTAGCACTGCCTTTATAAGAAATTCATGTCGCTAATATAAGTCTGCCACTACTTTTATTGCATTTCCCTTTGATCTTGCATAGGATATTTTTTTCAAAATATATAATTCTGCAATCCAATTTCAATCCCTTTGAGTTTCGGTAGAGGTGAATATTTAAGGCTAGTTTAAGGATGTGCCAAACAGCCAGGGTGTTAATATGCTGTGATGATTTAGTAAAGCCAAGATGATTTAATGATAAATTATTAAGTTGACAATTTAAATCAGGTAGCTTATATGGTCTGATCAGATCCTACACCATTTTAATTTATGTGCATGTTCATTATATGCATACTCTATGAGTATGCATACTCTAAGTGTAGATTATAATGCAATCAATTTGAAAATGTAAAGGGAATAATATAGAATAATGAAAAGGTTTCATCCTTGTGACTCCCAGTACTGTACTGGAGCCCAGTATGTAATTGAGGGCTCCATATCAGAGTCTTATCCCATAATCACAGGGACCTCTGAATCTGAGCTTGTGTGAATATTAATGTCCTACAATAATTGATGACTTCATGAGGAGGTCATTTGAGTCTTAATGAATCGATAGTCATTCACACAGTTGTCACATTTTAACACACTGATCTGCAAGATAGCCTCTTTAATAGTGTTTTTGCACATCTGTAACTGTGTTATTGTTAAAGGAGAAGTTCACTTCCAGAACAAAAATTTAGAGATAATGTACTCACCCCCTTGTCATCCAAGATCTTTATGCCTTTCTTTCTTCAGTCGTAAAGAAATTATGTTTTTTGAGGATAACATTTTAGGAATTATCTCCATATAGTGGACTTCAGTGGTGCCCGTGAGTTTGAACATCCAAAATGCAGTTTAAATGCAGCTTCAAAGGGCTCTAAACGATCCCAGCCAAGGAATAAGGGTCTTATGTAGTGAAACGATTGGCCATTTTCTAAAAAAATTAAAATATATATAATTTTTAACCTCAAATGTTTGTCTTGTCTAGCTCTGCGATGCGCATGCGAACTCTGTGTAATCTATGTCAAGGGTATGTCGAAAAACTCCCATCTCATTTTCTCCTACATCGCTGTTTTACCTTTTTTTGTTAAGGGCGTTTGACCTTCTTTGCACGTTTACTTTGTAAACACTGGGTCGGAACTTCTGCAGCCATGTAGGACGAGTTTGAAGTTGGAGGGCAAAATGAGATGGGAGTTTTTCGACATACTCTAACTGTATTGAACCGGAGGTACACAGAATACACATACACATCACAGATGAGCATTTGGGGTTAAAAAGTATGCAAACTAACTTTGTTTTAGAAAATAACCGATCTGTTTGAAAGATAAGAACCTTCATCCTTGGCCGACAAGAGCCCTTTGAAGCTGCATTTAAACTGCATTTTGGAAGTTCAGACTTGAGGGCACTATAGAAGTCAAATATATGGAGAACATTCCTGAAATGTTTTCCTCAAAAAACAATGTTTTTATGACTGAAAAAAGAAGGACATGAACATCTTAGATGAAAAGGGGGTGAGTAAATTATCTGTATATTTTTTGTTCTGAAAGTAAACAACTTCTTGAACTGAAACAAAAATTAAAGCTAAATAGAAATATTAAAGAAGTCCACTTTCAAAACAAAGATTCACATATAATGTACTCACCTCCTTGTCATCCAAGATGTTCATGTCTCTTTCTTCAGTCGTAAAGAAATTATGTTTTTTTGAGGAAAACATTTAAGCATTTTTCTTCATATAATGGACTGAAATGGTGCCCCGATTTTGAACTTCCAAAACGCAGTTTAAATGCGGCTTCAAATGACCCCAAATGTGGTTGTAAATGATCCCAGCCAAAGAAGAAGGGTCTTATCTAGCGAACCAATCAGTTATTTTCATTAAAAAAATACAGTTTAAAAAAAGTAGGGCGGTTGTGCCCACACACTGCTATGACACATTTATATACAAACACCATGTAAAAGTGAATTTTATATCCAGTGTCCCCTTTAAGATACTTAATAAAACTGAAAAATGTTTTAATGAAAGCTACTCAAAATATTAATAAATACTATAATCGTATATAAATAATACTAAAATTACATTGATCTTAGACCTCTCAAAGTGTTGATATAAATGGCCAGCACCTCATCAAAGTTTAAACAGTTTAAACTAGGGACTGAGTGCATATAATATGGAACAGCTGCAGTTATACTGTGCAGACATTGTTAAATGTGGCTTATAGTTGAGATTGTGTTTATGGAGGTCATTGCATCACACTGCCTTGTGGACGTTTGTACCCTAGAGCCCTGTGGACTTTTGATCCGGCCTAGGCGAAGCCATTAGGCTTTCACCATGTTACATTTTACAAGGATATTTATAGAATTTCTGTAGCCTTTACTATTATTCTCAAATCTGTTGAAATAATAAGAAAGATTGAGAGTAGTATACAATTATACTTTACTGAAAGTATCATATTATCTAATAACATTGACTGACTCGCAGTCATTTTCATCCCTTTCATAGGTCTGTTTAACCTTTAGATAACATTTTGACCTGCTGCTATTTAATGTATTACTTTTTGCCACCATAGACTGAGTGTTCTGATTAAAGAGAAGCGGGAAAAAAACATCTGATTGTTATGTATCAACGGAATAGATGAGTCCCAATTTATGGTCCACGTAAACATCTGCTATCACACTGGGGAAATCAAAAGTGTAATTACTGCAGCTCGTGATGAGTTTGTTTCTCTTCCATTGCCCCCCACCTTCGATCACATCACTCTTTTGTGTTCTCTTGTTTCAAGGATTAATGCGTATGCAGGAACTGATCAAAGCGCCGTCCAAAAACAACCTGAAGATCCGTATCCGCCAGCTGCCGTCGGGAGGAGGCGACAGTCGCCCCCTGTTGAAGGAGATGAAGAAAGAAAAAGAGTTTTACATCATCTTCGACTGCTCCTACCAAGTAGCCGCCGAGCTTCTCAAACAGGTGCGGCACCATTTCAATAGACTCTCGCTATGAACTTTCATTGAACTCCCAAAGTACGTCACACTGATTGAAATGGATGGAAAATGAGAGTGAAGTGCTTTAGCATGCTGTGGCCCAGCTGGATTTCAGAGCTCTGCTTTAAAGCAGAAAAATGTAATACAGTTTTTGCCATGCTGTCTTCATTCCTGAATACAGCTGAAACTTATTTCATACTCAACCAATCGTTACTTTCTTTTTCTTTCGAATTCTGCCCAAAAATGTTTTGTTGGATTTCTTCCCCGCAGCTGATGTCGATGGGTATGATGACGGAGTACTATCATTTCTTCTTCACTACTTTGGTAAGTCTGAAAGCTGACTGCTTGCTATTGAAAAGAGTGTTTTTCATAACAATAGATGATAAAGAGAGTGATTTTCTGCTGTGTTTTTTTATAATTGTTGCTTGTCAGATTGTATGATACGACCCCATTGACATGAGACATAAAACCCTTATGCACCCCGGGCGACATCTGTATGACATCTTTCATGTCAGGCTGTACAACTGTTCAATCTAATTTATGTTTGACAGCATTCACGGAGCTTTAAATATCATAAGCCAGGGCATACTCTGACATTCTCATTGACACATGAGATTTAAATTGTACCACACAATCCAAAGCTTTTGTTGGAAAAGGTTAAAAGAAGCAGTTCAGAGTGTCTTGTGGCTGGGCAATTTGTGACAGGGTTGTTCACCCTGCAAATGCTTTTAAGATTCCAATTCAGTTTAATTTGAAATGCTATAGCAAACAGAATGCAGAATTTTGCAGTTTAATTTTTAATTATGGAAGAAGAAAAGTTTGTCAAGACAAACTTTGAATTATGGCATGACAACCTTATCAGAAAATTAAAAGAACTTTAAAAAGTCTTGGAATTTGAAGGATTTAAAGGCCTAACAGCTAAAGGGATAGTTCACCCAAAAATAAAAATTAGCCCATTATTTGCTCACCCTGCAGGCATCCTAGGTGTATATGACTTCCTTCTTTCAGACGAATCAAATCGGAGTTATATTAAAAATAATCTTGGCATCTCCAAGCTTTAGAATGACAGTGGGTGTTTCTCTTCATCAGTCCAAAACAAGTCCAATAAAGTGCATCCATCCATAATACAAAGTGCCTCACATGGCTCCGGTGGGTGAATAAAGGCCTCCTGTAGCGAATCGATGCAGTTTTGTAAGAAAAATATCCTTATTTAAAATGTAAGAATCACTTTAATCTAATCTTCAGGCAGATGACATAAGATGTCAACGTTGCGCATGCGCCACTCGGAAATTATGAACGCGAACGCGCCGTGGAGAAACTGAAACAAAGCAACGCTTATGAATTAGAAGTACAAAATGAGGATTTGTAAAGAAACATCTTGGAGGATTTCAATATAAACCAAGAGGAGACTGGTTTTCCTTTGCTAAAGTAAGGAAACTTGGCTTCCTTTGCTCCTGTTAACAAACGTTGTTTTGTGCGAGACTCACCAACGCATGCGCAACACTGACGTCCTACACCATCCGCTCAGAGCTGCTTCCGCGTATGACCAGTTGGCGCAAGCTAGATTAAAGTGATTCTTATGTTTTAAATATCTATATTTTTCGTACAAAATCGCATTGATTTGCTACAGGAGGCCTTTATTCACCCGCCGGAGCCATGTGTGGCACTTTTTATTATGGATGGATGCACTTTATTGGACTTGTTTTGGACTGATGAAGAACAACCATCTATTGCCGTTCTAAAGCTTGGAAGTGCCAGGATAATTTTTAATATAACTCCGATTGGATTCGTCTGAAAGAAGGAAGTCATATATATCTAGGATGCCTGGAGGGTGAGTTAAAAATTGGCTTTTTTTTTCTTTGAGACAAATACAATCAGAGTTATATTAAAAAATGTCCTGGCTCCTCCAAGCTTTATAAAGGCAGTGAATGGCTGTTGAGATTTTGAAGCCCAAAAAGGTGCATCCTTTCATCATAAAAAGTTCTCCACTCAGCTCCAGGGGGTTAATAAAGGCCTTCTGAAGCGAGTGTGGCAAGTGGCATTCCAGTGGATGAGGTAGGATGTAGGCCACACTCTCGTAAATGGGCATACGACAGTTAGTGGAAGCTAAAGATTGAATCTGGACAGTTTATAAAGTTTTTAATATGGATATTTTCACATATTGGATCCATTGATATATTGATTCACTTCAGAAAGCCTTTACTAACCCCCCGGAGTCACGTGGAGTACTCTTTATGATGGATGGATGCACTTTACTGGACTTCAAAATCTTAACAGCCATTCACTGCCATTACAAAGCTTGGAAGAGCCAGGACTTTTTTTTTAAAATGTTTACTTTGAAATTTACTTTATTATAAAATATTTGTATTTCAAATAAATGCTGTTTTATTTGGACTTCTATTCATGAAAGAGTCCTGGAAAAAAAAATCACAGTTTCCACAAAAATATTAAGCAGCACAATTATTGACAACGTTGATAATATAAGAATTGTTTCATGAGCGCCAAATCAGCATATTAGAATGATTTCTGAAGAATCGTGTAACACTAAAGACCTAAGTAACAACAGCTAAAATTGAACTTTGCATCACAAGAATTAATTACATTTTAACATATATTAAAATTAGGGCTGTTGATTTAAAATTAAAAACATGAAAATGTCCTCCCGACCCCAAACTTTCAAACAGTAGTCCAGATCTGTTAGACATGTCTGTTAGACAAATTTATAGACCATAGACACTTAATTCCCCCAAATTCATTACCTGTTGAATTTAATAATTCAGGAAATTCTCTAATTCAAATTCCAGTTCAACTTCTTGTGAATAAAAAAATTCCAACATGTGAACTGAAATGGAGCCGATTCTTAAATTTTTGCACAACTGTGATTTGTGGATTTAGGGATCCTTTTCATCTCTTACAGCAAAGAAAAGCATAGCATGAAGAGTTTATATCTTGTGCTAAGTTTGCACAGCTCTTAAGGCTAAATCTGGACAAACTCTCGTTGCCTTGCAGGATATGTTTGCTTTGGATCTTGAGCCGTACCGCTATAGTGGAGTCAACATGACAGCCTTCCGCCTCCTGAATCTAGATGATCCATATGTGGCTTCCGTGATCCAGAAATGGTCCATGGAGCGCCAGCTGGCACCTCCCAAACCTGAAAGTGGACTGATGAGCGGCATTATGACTGTGAGGAACGATCTGCTGTCATAAATTTCTGTTCACACCTGGTTAAACCAAAGTAACACCCTTAATTTTCAAGACTAACAGTCGATTTCCGAGAGTCGATTTTTGGAGAGTTGTCCAAAAAATGGAAAGTGTCTTACACACAGTATTTGATCCGCTTCTGTAAAATATTGTGTGAACAGGACAATTCAGAGTCACATTTGTTACGGTTGTCGATCGCAAACATTGACTGCTCGAAATCCTCATTTACATATAGACCAGAACTAAAACCAGATCCTAACTTCTCTCTTTAAGCCCTTCCTTCACAGTTAGAATAACTGGGATTAAGTCTCACCGATGTTGACTAATCTACCCATCCTCCAGAAGGCAGTGTAGATACTGCTAGCACACTCAGCTTCATTAGACATGCATGAAGGGCTTAAAGCAGGAAGCATTGGGAGATTTATTCAAATCTATTTTTACCATCCAGGTCACATTTTAGCACTGAATAACACCCAGAGAAACATAAGGTGCGTGCGGCAGGGGACGGGGGAGGGGCTCTCCTTCTGTGATCGGATGGAAAAGAAATTAAACTTAAATACCGTTACGTAACATCCAATATTGCGCACATGGTAAACAAAAACACCTTCTGCCAGTATATTATGCATAATGAAGTTTGATTATATTTAGAGCATGTTTCATGTGTAAATTTTTCTCACCTTCCACAGACCGAGGCTGCGCTCATGTATGACGCAGTGTTCATGGTTGCGGTTGCGTCTCAGCGGGCCACGCAGATGACAGTGAGCTCCCTGCAGTGCCACAGACACAAGCCCTGGAGGTACGGCCCGCGATTCATGAACTTGTTTAAAGAGGTGAGAATATTGTACTTTATGTAGCAAAACACTGATTGATTTGAATTGCAAAATTGATTTTGATTGTAAGTGAAAAATTGTGGACACTTCTAAAACATATCCAACTTGACAAGTTTAGTGTTTTCAATTAATTCAGTTTACATTTACATTTAAATTACATTTAAAGGGTTACTCCACCCAAAAATTAAAATTCTGTCATTAATTACTCACCCTCATGTCATTCCAAACCTGTAAGACCTTTGTTTATCTACAGAACACAAATTAAGATATTTTTAATGAAATCTAAGAGCTTTCTGACCCTGCATAGACAGCACTTACCGCATTTAAAGGGGTCATCGGATGCCCATTTTCCACAAGTTGATATGATTCTTTAGGGTCTTAATGAAAAGTTTAACATGCTTTGGTTAAAATTTCTCAATGGTAGTATAAATAACACCCTTTTTACCTTGCCAAAATCAGCTCTGCAAAAATCATCCTGTTCTGGTCGAGGTTGCTTTAAATGTTAATGAGCTCTGCTCGCCCCACCCCTCTCTTCTCTCTGTGGAGTGACGAGCCTGTTTTTAGTCACATTAGCACTCGGCTAACTTATCCACCATTATTTTTTGGTAAAGTATTTACAATTTAGCAGCCAAACTTTAGCTGTGGGCATGATTTGCTTGCAGAAGTGTTCAAATTTTTTTATGTCATTATTTGAAGAACGGATTGGAGCACTGTATTATTGTTTTGGTGCATGCTTTGTCAATGGTAACCAGGGTTGCCAGGTTTTCACAGCAGAACCTGCCCAATTGCTACTTAAAAGTAGCCCTAAAATAGTCCAATCACATTTTGAGGGGGTCCCCCCCACATTTCAGGGTGTAAAATACACTTTTTGTTGGGGTTCCCCTGATAAATTTGCATTCCAGGGGCTAAATATGATGTTCATGGGGTTGCTTCAACCTGCGGACTTAGCAATGCTGATGGCAGCGCTCGCTACTTGCTCAAGTACTCCTCTTTGTGCCAGTCACAACAGGCTTGGCCAGCTGACCAATCAGAGCAGAGTAGTCTTATGGAAGGGAGGGGTTTACAGACATTACGCTCAGAACTGATTGAATGAGTTGTTTCGAAATCATTGAGAAATGTATATTCAGAAAATGTTTTCTGACCTTAGATGTATTTAAACCTGTTGTAGGGGACTCCAACACAATATTAGGACACTTTAAAATATCATATGACCTGCTCTTTAAAATCCATGTGACATCAGTGGTTCAATCATAATTTTGCACAAAGAAAAAAAACAACAACTTTTCTTTCATGATGCATCATGGTACCGTCGCGAACATGCGTCGCAGACTGACAGAAAAGAAGAAATTGTTGCATCTATTATTATTTTTAGTTATTTTTGTTTTATTTTTGCGCACAAAAAACATTCTCGTAGCTTCATAAAATTACAGTTGAACCGCTAATCTCACATGAACTATTTTAACGATGTCTTAACTACCATTCTGGGCCTTGAACTTGTCAGTTGTGTTGCTGTCTATGCAGGGTCAGAAAACTCTCGGATTTCATCAAAAATATCTTTATTTGTGTTCTTAAGATGAACGAAAATCTTACAGGTTTGGACTTGAGTTTTGACTTCCAGGTTTTGAGTGAGCTATCCCTTTAATCCTGTCTGTAGTCTCTGCATTACATAAAATTAAACCTCTGGTCGCATCGATTGACGTGTTCCCGTCGTATCTGCAACAGTCGTCACTTGTATCAAAAATGAGCTTCCTTGATGGATTTCTTATATGGCAACTGTATGTATGAATGATGCTTGACACATTGTGGAATATTTATCAGACAGTCTTTTTGAACTCTTTTAGACTTTACACAGCTTTTTTTTCTTATTTTTGACCCGTAGGTTACATAAAAATGTATTTGTAGATGAAAAACATGTTTTTTAGGGCAGAGGTGCCTGAAAATGAATACTGGTACCTCTGCGTTTTGATCTTTTTTAAGTCTCAGATCACTGCTGGATGCTCTTACCGCCTTTGAACCAAGAGGTCATAACAGCCCTCCTTCATGTCTGAGTGTGGGGTGTGTGTCCCTCCACTCTGAGAACTCAAAAAAATGCCTGTGATAACACAAAATGGCTGTCGAGGGGAATGAAAGTTCGTTCTGAATAGGCTTTTCAGTAACATTTTTAGATATGCTTTCAGTTCCACTTGCATTGTGTCTCAGCAGTCGGAGTGTTACTGGTTATAGAAATGGAAGAGGCTTTATGGCGTTTTTTTTTATATATATAAAAATGAATAGTGCCACAGTGCATTAGAGAAGGGGCGGCCTGGCATAACTCTGAGGTACAGAGGGTGAATTTATTTCCCTGCTTGAATCTACCATATGTGTTTGAACTAGGAACCCGCAGTCCTTGGTGCTCACTTTGCACCTTAATCACAGAGCACCAAAGGACTTAAAGCTGCTGTTAGCTATTTTTTATTATTTTTTTATGCTACCACCTGACAGATATCAGTGAAAAAGGTTTCATGAGGAATCACACTTGTCTCAGTGACAGCCCAAAGCTCTGTAAACAACAGAAAGGCCTGTCAAAAAATTTAGCACCAGGCCGACTGTCAGTCATTTCACACATTTAGTTTTGCAGATGTCTGGTGTGCTGACATGTCTTTGAAGGGTTTTTGGAGAGATGTGTGATTTCAATGAGAGGAGGCGGTCTAATTCTGTGGCGCAAGTTAACAGTGTGGCTAATACATCAACTTTAAAGCTGAAGTGTGTCACTTCTGCACCCATAGCATCAAATGAAATTTGTAAACATAAAAGCTTTCAAAAAGGCTTCTCGAACATCTTCACTTCCATTGGTCAGAAAAGCAGGTAATCCCACCCCCAACTCATGCCATTGGTTAAAGTATGTCATTTCTGCACTATAATTTGGAACATTGGCTGTACACTTTAAGTTTTTATTTAAGAGCCAAGAACCAGTCAGCTATGAGGTGAATCGCAACATCACAGGGTTTGATTTAAAGCAAAAACATTTGAAAATTGGACAAAAAGGCAAAAGTACAAGACTTAATGGCTGTACTGATTGTACTTAATGGCTTTATTCAAAAAGAAAGAATGTTTTGCCAATTTGTTTATCTGATTGATAGAGATTTCTCTGCAGAATCATGGGTGATCTGAGTTCTTCTCTTCATTCTTTTCTGCTCTGAGAGTCTATGGCAGCCCATAGAACCGCTTGTAGGAAAGTTATGAAATTTGGCACACAGGTAGAAATTTTAACCATAGCAAATTTGGAGTCTCTATCTCAAACTCTCTAGCGCCACCAATAGGCCAAATTTGCACTTATGTTTCTGCTAATAACTTTTAGCGAAAAATCTACTTTTTCGAACTTGTCCTAGATGAATTGTCCAATTTCACCAAAATTTGCTCAGATCATCTATAGACAATCCTGGCAAAAAGTTAGCAAGTTTTTAAACACTACCAGTTTTTGAACAGTAAGATTTTAAATGTTTTTGAAATAAGTCTTTTTTGCTCACCAAGACTGCATTTATTTGATCTTAAGTATAGCAAAACGGTACAATTTTGAAATATTTATACTACTTATTAGAACTTTTCTATTTGAATATATTTTAAATTATAATTTATTCCTGTGATTTCAAAGCAAATTTTTTTTTTACCATCAATACTCCAGTCACATGATCCTTCAGAAATCATTCTAATATTCTGATTTGCTGCTCGAAAACTTTTATTATTAACACAAAACAAAGGCCTTACAGGTTTGGAATGACATGAGGGTGAGTAATTAATGACAGAATTTTAATTTTTGGGTGGAGTATCCCTTTAAATGTAATAAACTGAATTAATTGAAAACACAAAAATGGACATGAGGCTAAATCTCCACAACGCTTTAGCAGATTCAGACCAAACTTGGTATGTCTTATACCATTCATGCCCTGATGCCACAGGAGTAGTTTCAGCACAGTGCCACCCACTGGTCAAAAGATTTAAAAATGTGATATTTCTGCTTTTCTGACCAGTTTGGCCAAAATTTGTAAGATTGGTCTCGTTAGATTCAGAACAGCATACCGAACTGATGGACATTACAGAGAGGTGTGTTGAAGTATGGTGAAAACGTAAGTTTCCAGGAAGGTAGCTCTTCAGGAGTGAAATTGGAGAAGCCTGGGCTGCGTTTCCCAGAAGTATTGTAAACCTGAGTTGATCGTAGCTCCATTGGTGACAATGGTTGTGTGATCAACTCAGGCTTACGATGCTTTTGGGAAACGTAGCCCTGGTCTTTACTGAGTAATTAAACAGCTCCTTAGCTCTTCATTTTACTTTTGTTGTGCTTGGCCTTTTAATTGCTGCTTGTTGCTATATTTAGGGCCAGAGTAATGAGTCCAAAATGAATCGTATTTTTGAGGGCCTGAACATGCTCAAACTCAGGAAACTTTGCATACTCGCCAAAAATGGTGCCACCTATAAAATTGCAAGAAAGTGCCCATCAAGCTATGTTTCACATGCATGTATGAAATTCGGTAGACACATGTAACACACCAATACCTACAAAAAAAATCCTTGGTACGAAATCCGGAACCCAACAGGAAGTATGTTATTTTGAATTTTCTCTGCAAGCTTTGTGCCGTTTTTGCCATTTTCAGGCCTTGTATTTAAACAAACTCCTCCTAGAGATTTAAATAGATCAACACCAGATTTGGTTAGTGTAATCTAAAGCCCCTTGTGATGTAAGATTTTCGTTGAAAGGCATGTCCGTGGCAGCCTGACAAACTTTTCGATGTTTCGGCATGAAAAAGGAAGTTGTCTGATCTGTCTTAAAGGGGTCATCGGATGCTAAGTTCACTTTTACATGCTGTTTGAACATTATTGTGTGTTGGCAGTGTATGTACAAATCTACCCTATAATGATAAAAATCCATGCAGTGGTTTTTAATTAATCTGTAAAAATAATATTCCCTTTTTCAAATCAAGCCATTCTCAGATGCCTGTCATTGTGGTGTCACACCGACAGAGGCCGCTCCCACGATAGTTGATTGACATGAGCGTCTTACCTCAGATCAGTTGTAACAGTCCAATCTCCATGTTTTGATGCCGAAGCAGGGATGCAAGTTAGACAAGAACTGAGCGATTGAGGTGTTGTGTTGCTGGATGTAATAATGAACATAGTGGTCGTCATTTACTCCCGACATCTGAGCCGCTGAAGATGCAGTAGATTATGTTTGTTTGTGAAGGGAATGCGCCTCCCGATCTACATAAATGCGTCTATGTTCGCGCGAATCAATCGTGATCCAGCTTCACTTAGAACAGTAGAAGTTTGTATAAGGGTTTTTTTTATGAATCTTTGAGATCGCCTTTCCTAATAATGTGCTAGTTAACAAGTTTAGCAGCTAAACGCTGAATTCGGCTAAAGTAAACAGAGAGAAGAGAGGGGTGGGGCGAGCAGAGCTCATTTGCATTTAAAGCAGCCTCGACCAGAATGGGATGATTTTTGCAGAGCTGATTTTGACAAGGTAAAAAGGGTGTTGTTTTACACAACCATTAAGAATTTTTAACCAAAGTATATTATAGACTTTTCATTAAGACCCTAAACAATCGTATCAACTTTGGAAAATGGGCATCCGTTGACCCCTTTAAACTTCACATGATTGATAAGGGTCCTTGCCTGAAGACATCGAATGGCCAATATTCAGTTAAAATTATAGCGCCACCTGTTGGCATTTTTTTCACACTAACTGAAACATACCATGTTCAATCTGCACCAAACTTCATATTTTTTATCAAAGTCCTGGCTTGAAGACATCTACGTGCCAATATTCAGTTATAGTCATAGCGCCACCAGCTGGTGGCAGGAAGTTTGGCACATATAAATGACTTTGACATAATTCTTCTATACTTACCACTTGAAATGCATATTGCTCACAGTTCGGTGTTTTCCTAGAGCCACTGGGAGGCGGTGAGCCTGGCTGCGAGGACCCTTTCAACGCTTTTCATTGCATAACCATTGTAGTTTTTCACCAGGAATTCTGCTGTTCAACACAATTTTTATTTAAAAATTAGGTTGAAATAATGCAGTCCGATTGCTTTAGTTGAAGCAAATACCACTGATTAACAACCTCATAGCTCACAGTATGTCTGTCTTATCATTCAAAATCAGTTCCCACATGGAGAAAATGAATAGGAGTGTTACTTTCAGAAACCAAATGTTGCACTCTATTAGTGTAACAAAAGGAAATGTAAACATAATAGCTGTTTTCAAACAGGTTTCCTGGAACATTTTCGCCGTCTTATATTGATCAAAAAATCAAGTAGCTCTGCCCCCAGACTCATGCTGTTGGTTTGAGCCAGTGTTGCTGTTTTTGGGCTGCTCACATACACAGAGCTACAGTATGTTTTGAAAATACCACAGAGCTACAGTGTTTACACTTTGAAGGGAAATGAGCCTTTAAATGGCTTTAAATCGCACGTTAAACTTGGATTGGAGAAAGTACAGAGCAGCTGAAAAATGATGCGCTTGGTGTACAAGTGTCTAATTAGGCTTGTTTTGAGTTGAGCGAGTGTGGAGTTAGTTTTTCTATACATGCCAACATCAAGACAAACGCTAATGAGTCCAGATGCTACATTTTAATGACCCATAAACTCTGTATTACAAGCCCATTAAAGCCATAAAACACTGTGTTGTAAGAGGCCTCTCTACAGACTCTAAGCTAGAAAGTTCTTAATGTGTGAAACATTGTAGGGTACAAAAACACATCCTTCTGTGAACCGCGTATGTGCTGCAGCCATTGAAATTCCAGCAGCAAATAGATTGCCTGGGCAAATAAAATCCCTATTCATTTCATTTATTCTTTTTCTTGCTTGTCCTGTCCATTTAAGTCATTTTCACTCACTTAAGTACTGTAATGGGAATTTCGGTTTGACTAATCAACTGTGACAGAAGGCTGAACAGCTTTAAATGTTGTATTTGTTTATGTTGACCTGTTGGGCAGGAGATGCTTATTAGTGTGCTTTTGCTTATGGGGTCTGCCCTTTATGAGGGAAAAAAGCTACAGAATGTATTACATGCTATATCATTTCAAATTATGTAGCTCCTGTACTGTAGCACAAAAATGTTTTTACACCATTTAAGGAGCATTGATTATATTATACTGCATTCTGATGAAACGCCACTGCATAGAAGACTCACATGTCTAGTCACACGTGTAGGGGGAGGAGGGTTCATGATATTTATCCCTGCTTGCGGCCAAATTGTAGGTTTGAAGTGAAAAATAAGTATAATTATGTTATTTTTGGCACCAAAATTGTTTGTGATCCACATATTAAGGTCACCAGCCTCTGCTTCTCCAAACCAATACATGATCTAAAGGGAAATACATGTTGTCATTATCATATTATACATACAAGAGCTTTTTTGCCTCTAGAAAGAAGTGAAATGTTGCAACAGTCGCATTTAACTGCAACTTTGAAGTTACACTGGTTAAAGCAACTTTATGTGTTGATAAGATATTTGCATTCCTGCTTTTAATATTTTTGCATTTGTAAACTTTATTGTTTTTATCTTATTGTATGTTTTATTGTACTTTTACTTTATTTTAATTGAATTTAATTTTGTTTCATTTTACTTTAGTTTATTTATTTTGTTATTTAATTTATTTATTTTACTTTTAGTTTTATTTTATTTTATACTTTACTTTTTTACTTTATTTTATTTTTAATGTAATTTAATTTTACTTTATTTTACTTTAGTTTACATTACTTTATATTGTTTTATTTTATATTTTATTTTATTTTACCTTATTTTATTTTGTTTTATTTTACTTTTATTTTTTTTTACTTAATTTTACTTTATTTTTTATAAACTTTTTGGTAATTATATGTTATTTTATTTCATACTTTATTTTACTTTTTACTTTCTTTAGTTTTACTTGATTTAGTTTTATTATTTAATTTAATTGTACTTTAGTTTATTTAGTTTAATTTTACTTTATTGTACTTTATTTGATATGATTTTTTTCTTTATTTTATTTTACTTATTTTTATTTTTTATTTTACTTTATTTTTTATTTTATTTTTGCAATTATTTTTTATTTTATTATACTTTATTTTATTTTTTTATTTTATTTTATTTTACTTTATTTTGCTTAACCTTATTTTATTTTATTTTACTTTATATTATTTTACTTTATTTCATTTTATGTGAATGTCAATTTAATGTTTAATTTTATTTCACTTTATTTTACTTAACTTTATTATTTTACTTTTAATTTTATTTTCTTATTTTATTTAATTTTATTTTACCTGATTTTAATTGTATTTTTGTAATTATATTTTATTTTTCTTTATTTAAATTAATATTTCACTTTATTTTACTTTTAATTTATTTAATTATATTTTATATTTTACTTTACTTTATTTAGTTTTACTTTATTTTTTGGAACTTATTTTATTTTATTTTATTTTACCATTGTAGTGCTGATAATCCAAGCCTGACTTCATCTCCAGAAGCTTTTCTTCACTCTAACCCGAAAAATCAAAGACATTTAAAGTGACCGGTCAGGTGACCATTGTTAACTGCAATTCAGTGGATGTGACAGTAAGTCAGCACTAGCAAACCAGTACCCTACCCAGCAGGCTTGATCTTCAGAGATGTGTCAGAAAAGTATGTTGTATATAGAAGATGCAGCCTAATGGTTAAAAGTGTGTGTTGGAAACCCAAAAGGTTCAAATCCCAGGAGTTGCACATGCAATGTTTTGGCCTTGAGCGAGGCACTTGGGTTGCTCCAGGGGTACTTTGGACAAGTGTCAGCTAAATAACAAATTAGTAACAAGTGAATTCCTGTTGTTATTTTTGAAGCAAAGTCTATTTAAAGGAAAAATAATAATAATAACATTTCTGGCATATATGAACACATTAGTATGCAGTGCACAACTTGTCTCCAGTGGCTCCATTACAGCTCCCTGAAATGGTGGAAATGGTTTATATCGAGGTCATCATCAAGTCTCTACGTATCCTGCGGGACAGTAAAGCTGTATCTACCTGAGCATGAGCTGGTGACGTGTTGAAGGCCAGCTGTTGCCTCTTATTTTGAGCTGTGCTCTGAGAAACGCTGCAACCTTGAGAAGAGAAGTGCTGTTTTTCTGATATCCCACCCACTTATCAAAGCTAGAGAGGGCTTGAACAGGGCTATTACTCTTCCTTAGTTGCCTCAGCTGATTGAATTCTGGGATTGTTTGCTCTCATTTTTAGTACAACAAAGCTAGGGGAAATGAAATGACGGTACGCTAGCTTGAAGTTTTTGCTTTTGGGAACAATATACAGTCAGGCCTGACCAAATAGTGTAGGGAAGAGCACTTCTCATTTATTCAGAAAACAAAGCCTAACAGCTTTGATGTATTAGTATCGTCATCTATGTGAATTCAGTTTATTAATATAAGCTACACTACCAGGCAAAAGTTTTTGAACAGAGAGATTTTTTATGTTTTTTAAAGAAGCCTCTTCTGCTCACCAAGCCTGCATTTTTTTTTTTTTTGGTCCAAATCACAGCAAAAACAGCAAAATTTTGAAATATTTTTACTATTTAAAATAACTATTTTCTATCTGAATATATTTTAAAATTAAATTTATTCCTGTGATTTCAAAGCTGAATTTTTAGCATCATTACTCCAGTCACATGATCCCTCAGAAATCATTCTAATATTCTGATTTGCTGCTCAAAAAACAATTACTATTATTATTATGTTGAAAACAGCTGAGCAGAAATTTTGTAACGTAACGTAGACTGTCTTTATCATTATCATATAATTTCTCCCCCCCCCCAAAAAAAATAAAAAATAAATAAAAAAAAAAAAAAAAAAAATATATATATATATATATATATATATATATATATATAGAATGATTTATAAAGGATCATGTGACACTAAAGACTGGAGAAATGATGCTGAAAATGTAGCTTTGATCACAGAAATAAATTTAATTTAAAATATATTCAAATAGAAAACAGTTATTTTAAATAGTAAAAATATTTCTAAATTTTAATGTTTTTGCTGTACTTTGGATTAAATAAATGCAAATAAATGCAGGCTTCATGAGCAGAAGAGACATCTTTATAAAACATTAAAAATCTTGTATAACTTCATTTAGAATTATGCAATTAAGTGCACAGCCCATAATCGTAGTAGTTGCATGTGATTAAGTGTAACAGTAAATGAAAAAAAAGACAGAATAAAACATTCTATACTGTATGTGTAATATAGACTATATGTAAACTCACCATAAGCAAGTTAGTATGAAAAATACCTGTTTTAATAAAGTTGAACCTCTAAGATATGCTTTTTGATAAGTCACAACAGTAGTTTAAAATCTACCCCTCATCCACACTTTAATATTGCACTTTAATATTGCAAATAGAAGCTGGTTTGGACCTTCATTTCCTTTGAACTAGAAGCAGGTGTTACATGTATTCACACAGGAACAACGCAGATGTTTTATAGTACTGCTACCAAATTTGGACTCAAAAACAACATTGATGCAGAGACATTGATTTAATATGATGTGCACTGCCATACACTACGCTAAGTTTGGAGTCGCTGAGATTTTTTTTTTTTAAAGAAACTGTTACTTTTATTTAGCAAGGACACATTAAATTGACTAACAGTGGCAGTAAAGACAATTATAATGTTACAAAAAAGTTCCATTTCACATTAACATTGATCTTTTGAAATGGAAAATCGTCCCTTTAAATTGTAATAATATTTCACAATAATACTGTTTTTCTGTTTACTGAATCGACTTGAGCTGAATAATGACGCTATTGTCTTTTAGTGCTGCTTTACTGCAGAATCTAAACTTTTTTCATAAGAGAGAAAACGTTAAAAAAGAAAAACCTTACAGACCCAAAATGTATGATTTCATGTATTATAAATGAAATTGCTACCATAAAATTATTTTTATTAAAGGGATACTTCACCCAAAATGAAAATGTGTCATTGATTACTCACCCTCATGTTGTTCCGAACCCATAAGACCTTCGTTCATCTTCAGAACACAAATTAAGATATTTTTGATGAAGTCCGAGAGCTTTTTGACCCTGCATAGACAGCAACACAACTGACACGGCCTAGAAAGGTAGTAAGGACTAGGGATGCACCAAAATTGGCAATCGGCAACAACCAAAAAAAAAAGCTCTTTCGGTGTTTAGCGAATAAGCGAAAAGACCAAATAAATTATACCAAAGACTATAGAAATTTATTTATACCTAACAATGATGTGACATAATCAAATAGAGGCGCGCACTAATGCAGCAAACATGTCGGCACTGTGGATGCATTTAAAACTGTCCGAGATATATGTAAAAATCATTACAAGCACAGACAGCGAGAGACTGTTTAGTATCACATTGCATGTCTTTGATGAGAAGAGGAAGGGGGTGGTTGTTGCTGGTTAATGTATGATGACTGAAATCGCGAAATGGCCTTAAACCATTAGTCAATAAACTACATAAGTTTATGTTTTCTAATACACGCACAAATATGTATTCTGACAGTGCTGCACAGGCTCGCTAGCCAGGGATCAAAGTCCAAAGCACGAGGAATATCTGCGCTGAAACAGCGTGATGAGAATCATTCATAAATCTTCTGCTGTGAACAAAAAGAAGTACTGAGGATTTCTTGGAGGTTTCAGTGGAAGCCCTTTTCCGCCACTGAATAAAAAATAAAAAAGGTAATTGCGACTTTTTGTCTCACAATTCTGAATTTTCGAGTTTACATCTCGTAATTCTGACTTTTTTTTTCTCAGAACTGTGAAATATAAACGCACAATTGCGAGGTATAAAGTCACATTTGCGGGATATGAACTCAAAATTGTGAGAAATAAAGTCAGAATTGTGTGATATAAACTCGCAATTCTATGAACATTTCAGTCTTTTTTTTCTCCTCAGAACTGGACTTTATAACTCGCTATTGCGAGTTTATATCTCACAATTCTGTGAAATAAAAAGTCTGAATTGCGAGTTTATATCAAGCAATTCTGAGAAAAAAAAAGAAACGGGCTTCCATATGTTTCTGCCAAAATAAAAGTCTACATTCATAAATGTTAGTATTGTAATTTTACATTTGTTCTGTAAAATAAAATAAAAAAGACAAAAATAATGCTAACAATAATTACAACAAATTTAGTTATACATTTATTATAACATTCACACAAGTCTCTCTTCTGCTCAGCAAGGCTGTATTTATTTGTAAATTAAAAAAACACATCCCTGATTCAAGAAGGGGGACTTAAAATTGGCCAAAGAATATTATTTTACTAACTTATTAATTTTAAGTTAAATTGTGCTTTGTGGTAGGCTAAAATGTCTAATAGAATGTTAAAAATGTTCAGTGTTAAATGGAGAAGCCCACTTCTGTGTTTTTTGAGGAAAACATTTCTGCATTTTTCTCCATATAATGGACTGATATGATGCCCTGAGTTTGAACTTTCAAAATGCAGTTTAAATGCGGCTTCAAACGATCCCAAATGCTGTTGTAAACAATCCGAGCCGAGGAAGAAGGGTCTTGTCTAGCAAAACAATGGGTTATTTTCATTAAAAAAATACAATTTCTATACTTTTTAATCTCAAACGCTCATCTTGTCTTGCTCTGCCTGAACTCTGTGTATTCTGGCTCAAGACAGTTAGGGTATTTCGAAAAACTCCAGTCGTATTTTCTCCCTCAACTTCAAAAATCATTTCAAAATCATCCTACATCACTGTAGAAGTACCGACCCAGTGTTTGCAAAGTGAACATGCAAAGAAGATCAAACATCCTTAACAAAAAAGGTAAAACAGCGATATAGGACGATTTTGAAGTTAAGTAAGAACATGAGATGGGAGTTTTTTGACATACCCTAACTGTCACGAACCAGAAAAAAGGAGAGCAAGACAAGACAAGCGTTTGAGATTAAAAAGTATATGAATTGTTTTATTTTTATTAAAATAGCTAATCGTTACGCTAGATAAGACCCTTCTTCCTCATCTGGGATCGTTTACAACCACATTTGGGATCGTTTGAAGCTGCATTTAAACTGCATTTTGGAAGTTCAAAATCGGGGCACCATATCAGTCCATTATATGGAGAAAATGCTGAAATGTTTTCCTCAAAAAACACAATTTCTTTACGACTGAAGAAAGACATGAACATCTTGGATGACAAGGGAGTGAGTACATTATCTGTAAATTGTGGACTTCTCCTTTAAGTAGATATTTTTAAATTGTTGTTTTGTTATTTTTTTCTCTGAAAAGCAAGACAAAACTGTAAAAAGCACATTTTGGCTATTTATTTTATGCAGTGGTGAAAAAAAAATTGCAAAATACATTTTATTCGGTTTCGGCTTTGAACAAGAATTTTCATTGCGGTGCATCCCTAGTAAGGACAGTATTAAAATAAAATGTTATGAATCTACGAGAATACTTTTTGTTTACAGAAAGCTCTTGGATTTCATCAAAAATATCTTAATTTGTCTTCAGAAGATGAACGAAGGTCTTACGGGAAAGACATTTCCTGTAATGGAAAGACATTTTTGCAAATGGAAGACATTTTTTACTTGACTAGATGTGACCACTTGCATTAAGCTACTGCATTACTGATGTTACCTTTAAATATTGTTGTTTTCTCTTATAATAGAGCAAGTGCTGCTTTTTCTCTGTGGTAAAAACATGGTATAACTTAAGATATAATACAGTAATTTACATTTTATTTATCATTAGGCAAACCTGATGATTCAGGTGTTCATGTTTAGACACTCTTTATCTTCACAACAGTCCATTTAACTAAAATGTAACTGACCAGCAGAATGTTTAGTTGAAACAGTTTTTTTGCCTTGAGGCTGCATAATATTCCATTACAGCTGTGAGTGAAAGACACAGCAGTAAAACTGATGTTGTGCGTCATTCTTATTGTATACTGTTTCTGTGCCTCAGGCCCAATGGGATGGTTTGACAGGACGAATTGTCCTTAACAAGACTGATGGTCTGCGAAAGGAGTTCAACTTGGACCTCATCAGCCTCAAGGAGGACGGCACAGCGAAGGTGAGTCAGCTTAGCTGGACGCCGATGAGAGACGTTCGATGATATGATTTCCACAGTAGCAGCAATGACAGGAAACCTTGAATCGAGTATTTCAAATATGGATTAAGTGTACACTTGAATATGTTTTGCTCAAAGCAGACCTTTTAATTAGCCAGATCATTTGTATTGACCTTGTTGCTTCCGTGCTGACTACGCAACTCTTCGATTCTTCCTAAAAGCGAGCGGCTGATGCTGCATCACGACCTACTAAATTATGGACAAAGGTTTGTTCCATTCTTGGTTTCATTCCCTGAGTTCGTGATTAAGACCTGTGGAGAGCTTGGATTTCCTCCCCTGTGTGAATTTCACTTCAGTAAACCCGGTGCCCTTTCATCGGCTTCCCTCTCCCTGCAGAAATCCCTTCGCTTCCTTATGGAAAGAGATCGCTGCCAGTCGCTTCTGCCAGGATGTCTTGCTGAGATGCATAATGTGTGCCAGTTATAGTTATGACAGTTAAATCACCATACTCGATATCCAACACTGTAAAATGGGCGCTTTTTCTTTTTCGTAATGCTTCGCGCCTCAGTAAGTAACACATCTCCATAAAAGCCAGCTCAGGCGTGCAGAAAAACCTGCATTAATCCATGGGCAGATATTTAGAGAGTAGCTCTAATCTACTTTTAAAATTCATTTGAATAAGTCGCTCATTTCAGACTCATATGAGCTGTATGACAAGTGCCATACATAAACACAGACTAGATTAGGCTTGTGTTAACAAAGGGTTTATTAAACAGAAAAGCAAGCTTGGTTTAATTCCTTTACCACTGACATCCTGCTTTAAAGGGATCATATTTTACTATTTTACTTATTATTTTATTTTAAGATCCTTTATAATGTTAGTCAAATTGATTATAATGTAGCTTTTCACACCACTTTAAACCCTTTCAGATCTTTGGAATAAAAAAATATTTATTAATTTGGCAACAGGTTTTATAAAAGTGTGCAAAGTGTTGATTTCTATGGAAAAATATTTCCATTATGGAATAAAAAAACATTAAAATCAGGTAATTACAACCTTATGTATTTTAAATGCATGTTTATACACTACCAGTCAAACGTTTTTGAACAGTAAGATTTGTAATGTTTTTAAAGACGTCTCTTCTGCTCACCAAGCCTGCATTTATTTGATCCAGAGTACAGCAGTAAAATTGTGAAATATTTTTACTATTTAAAATATCTGTTTTCTATTTGAATATATTTTAAAATGTAATTTATCCCTGTGATCAAATCTACATTTTTAGCATCATTACTCCAGTCTTCAGTGTCACATTTCCTTCGGAAATAATTATAATATGCTTATTTGCTGTTCAGACATTTTTGATTATTATTGTTATCAGCATTTAAAACAGTTTAGTACATTTTTTCAGGATTCTTTGATGGATAGAAAGATACAAAGATCAGCATTTATCTGAAATAAAGGCTTTTGTAATATTATACACTATACCATTCAAAAGTATGGAGCCTGTATATATATATATATATATGTATATATATATATATATATATATATATATATTTTTTTTTTAAGGAAATTATAGAAATTAATACTTGTATTTAGCAAGGAAGCTTTAAATTGATCAAAAATGATGATACATTTGTAATGTTACAAACTATTTCCATTTCAGACGAATGCTGTTCTTCTGAACTTTCTATTCATCAAAGAAACCTCAGCTGTTTTCAACATAATAATAATACATGTTTTTTTGAGCAGCAAATCTGAATATTAGAATGATTTCTGAAGGATCATGTGACTGGAGTAATGATGCTAAAAATTCAGCTTTTAAATCACATGAATAAATTATATTTTAAAATATATTCACATAGAAAACAGTAATTTTAAATAGTAAAAATATTTCACAATTTTACTGTACTTTGGATCAAATAAATGCAGGCTTGGTGAGTAGAAGAGACTTCTTTAAAAAACATTAAAAATCTTACTTTTCAAAAACTTTTGACTGGTAGTGTATCTTTGGACTTGAAAAGGTCAGAATTAAAAGATATAAACTCGCAGTTGTAACAAAAGTCAGAATTGTGAGATGAAAAAGTCGCAATTACCTTTTATTTTTTTATTTCGCAAATAAGCTTCCATATATTTCAGAAACTCTTTTCTCAAGATAAAGAATAATTTGGTTTCTCCAGTGCAGTTTCTAGTTTAAATAAAAGAGATGCTTTATCAGGTAATATCTTGTTTTGTGATATTTTTTAAGATATCAAACCCCTCAAGCTTGTCGAACAATAAAAGATCTTAATGACATTTAGTTTTTATAGAGCCTGTCATGCCTCAAAAGTTTAAACTTCTTTGAGACCTGCTCCCATATCTTCACATCTTTACACATTTTCCATCATCTGCTTCTTATGCATTTTGTGTTCATATTTCATATTCATATTTGAAGCCCATTATTATGATGGTATCCAGTGGAGATGACAGAGCGTTATCGGTTCCAGAAATGTTGGAAAGAACTTTTCCTGCTTCATTAAGCAGCCTTCAGTTTCACACGATTCATCAGAAATCATTTGACTGGTAGTATATATAATATTTGGCTAGCAAGTAGATTTTGAAAGTTTTTTCTAGAAAACTATTTGACTTTCTGATACAGTGGACAGATCTTTAGAAGCCAGTTGAAACGTTTAGGGTGTGATGCTGCATCCACTGGCCATTTCTGAGAATCTTTTTGACTGGCATCTTTATGTCATTGTGTTTCCTATTTATGACATTATCAATTCAACATGGTTGTCAAAAGTGAAGGGTGATGCATTAAGAATATTTACTATGATCTTCTACTTTAGTGTAAAAATTGTGAATGATTATAGTGATTATAGTTATAGTTCAGGTAAAAGTACACTTTTTTTTTCTTTGTGATTTAATAATTAATGCATCAAAATCATTCAGAATTTATAGACCGTGCATTAAATAAGGCAGCTTTACTGGATTTTATTGGGCCATAAAGGAGTGTTTTACTATCAAACGGATTAATCCTATATTCTTTCATTTAGTTTTTCCCTTTCCTTTCCTGACATATTTTATGAGTCTTCACTGATAAAGTCTGTCCCTCTTTTATTGTCATCTCATGTGCTCAGAAACAGAGGTTCATGCTCTTCACGCCCTGTCATTTTTATACTGTGTTGTTAGATTGGAGTGTGGAACTCTTACACCGGCCTCAACCTGACCGAGATAAAAGACAACAAAAACATCACAGACTCTCTGGCTAACAGAACACTTATCGTCACCACAATCCTGGTAAAATGACCATTTCACTCCTCACATTTATGTAAAAAAAACTTTCTCAGTAGTTTAGATTTGTCTTTGCCCTGTGAATAGATTTACTGGCCTGCCTTTTAGCAATATATATGCATGAGAAAGAAATAGAAATTTTTAGTAAATGTAAGTGGTCTGTACAAAAAGAAAACTTACATTTATTTTATTTTATTATTGGTTTTTAACTTGCAATAACAGGTTAAAATTGCAGCCGTGAATTCATCTATGAATTCATTCTCTATTATTTAATTTTGAACAGTTCATCTCAAAATCTCATCTGCCCAGCTAACTTAGCTTTTGTGACATTTAAAATGCCCCTTTTATCCCATTTCAGATATTGCCTTTCATGTTGCTGTATTTGAATGTAAATAATCTGCAAAGATGTAAAGCTGAAAGTGCACAATAAATAAAGTTATTGTCTCCCAAAAGAAAGAATCAACTCTAAACAGCCGGAATGAGTCGTCAGTAATTTGCTGTGATGGCAGCTTTTTACGGGGTAACACATTTGCATAATGCCTGCCTATGTTGGCTGGCCACAAACAAGTTGACTGCACTCAACCACTGTTGCTTGTTTGTGGGTTTAACACCATGTCAAGAAAACGCTGTGAAAGTAAATTCATTTTATTTTCACTTCTGAATGAAGAGGCTGCAAAGAATATGTGGTTAATTTTTTTTTTTTTTCCACTGTACCACAGCAGTGGTACCACACAACCCCAATCTTTTTTTGTGTTTCTGCCATTTTATTGATGACTGCTTCTGTAATCTTTGGGAGTTCAACACGGGATTCACAAAACACTTGCTCTTAAAAGATGACTCAAGTACACAGTTTATTTGTACCAGCTGTCTCCACTGAATCACAACCTGTACATATGATAAAGTTGAGGTCAAATGTTTACATAAACCTTGCAGAATCTGCAAAATGTTAATTATTTTACCAAAATAAGAGGGATCATACAAAATGCATGTTATTTTTTATTTAGTACTGACCTGAATAAGATATTTCACATAAAAGATGGTTAGTCGAAAAGAGAAAATAATAGTTGAATTGATAACTGATATGGTGCCCTGATTTTGAACTTCCAAAATGCAGTTTAAGTGCGGCTTCAAACGATCCCAAATGCGGTTGTAAACGATCCCAGCTGAGGAAGAAGGTCTTATCTAGCGAAATAATCGGTTATTTTCATTAAAAAAATGCAATTTAAATACATTTTAATCTCAAATGCTCGTCTTGTCTTGCTCTCCCTGGACTCTGTGTATTCAGCCTCAAGACAGTTAGGGTATGTCGAAAAATAGTATTTTCTCCCTCAACTTCAAAAATCATTTCAAAATCATCCTACATCACTCCAAAAGTACCGACCCAGTCTTTAAAAAGTGAACATGCAAAGAAGATCAAACACCTTTAACAAAAAAGGTAAAACAGCAATATAAGACAGTTTTAAAGTTGAGGGAGAACGTGAGATGGGAGTTTTTCGAAATACCCTAACTGTCATTAACCGGAAAAAACTGTTCAGGTAGAGTGAGACAAGATGAGCTTTTGACATTAAAAAGTATATAAATTGTATTATTTTTATGAAAATAACCAATCGTTTCGATAGATAAGACTCTTCTTCCTTGGCTGGGATTGTTTACAACAGCATTTGGGATCGTTTGAAGCCGCATTTAAACTGAATTTTTGAAGTTCAAAATCGGGGCACCATAGCAATCCATTATATTGAGAAAAATCCTGAAAAATCCTGTTTCCCTCAAAAAACATAATTTCTTTATGGCTGAAGAAAGAAAGCTATGAACATCTTGGATAACAAGGGGTGAGTACACTATCTGTCATTTTTTTTTTTTTTCTCAGTTGTACTCAGTGTGAAAAGATGGATCTCAAAATCGTACAGTCATTGTTGGAATGGGTTAAAATAAAGGACTCATGAACAGCTATCACAAAAAAAAAAAAACAACAGCTGTGGATCATTCAGGTAACAACACAGTTTTAAGAATCAAGTGTATGTAAACTTTCAAACAGGGTCATTTTTTTTAAATTCAACTATTATTTTCTCTTGTGAACTATATGTAAACGTTTTAAACATCTTATTCAGGTCAGCACTAAATAAAAAATAACATGCATTTTGTATGATCCCTCTTATTTTGGTAAAATAATTATAAACATGTTGCAGGTTCTGTAAACATACTTTTGACCTCAACTGTAAACAATGTTTAAATTTTCTACAGAGCGTACAAAATAAGGAACTATTGCAATGAGCGTATCATTTCCGACACGCACTGTATCCGGTAGACCAATCACAAAAGACTGGGCCATCTGACTAATCAGAGCAGAGTTGGCTAACAGAAAGGAGCGATTTAGAGAGTCTGAATCTTATAACTGCTTCGAATGAATTGTTTAAGAATCACTGGAAGATGAGGTGATATTAAATGCATATTTTAAATACATGTAAATCTTAAAGTTTAAAAAAAAAATAATAGGGGCACTTTAAATCAAATATGATACATTTTACCAACTGCATTACATGTGAATTTATCTTGTGTACAGGAAAACCCTTATGTCATGTATAAGAAGTCTGACAAGGTGCTATATGGGAACGATCGCTTTGAGGGCTACTGTTTAGACCTGCTAAAAGAGCTCTCCAACATTCTTGGATTCACTTATGAAGTCAGGCTGGTTTCTGATGGGAAATACGGTGCTCAGAATGACAAAGGCGAATGGAACGGCATGGTGCGGGAACTAATCGATCATGTGAGTGATCTCCCATGATGCTACACAAAGATGTTCAAGGTCTTTCAATCATACCATCCAAACGCAGTCTCTGTAGATGACCTTCTGCCTTTCACTCCATTATATTTCAGTTTGGATCTCACTATTTAAAGACTACAAGGAAACTGTAAAAACTCTCATTAACCAAGATGTTTCAGTTTTTAAAGAGCTTTTTTATCCAAAAATGACAATTCTGTCAATAATTACTCACCATCATGTCGTTTCAAACCCGTTAGACCTTCGTTTATCTTTGAAACGCAAATTTTTGATGAAATCCGTTTTTGTAACTTGGCTCTTCACAGGCAGTTTGGAAGAGCTAAGAATTATGTTTTGTTTCTTATTTGGTTTAATTTGCTTGATTATGTTTGTTTACTGCAAATCGGCAAATTAGGGAGACTTGGGTATGCAATACATCAAGTTCTTTTACTTCATAAAATTAATAAGGTATTTTTTAATATAAAACAGCATTTGTTCTTTAATCTGGCTGATTTTAATTGATTATAACTACCTTTATACTTCTACACAGATTTTGCTAAGTACCTTTGTTGACCCCCAGAGTCTTTGCAATTTTTATCAGTAAGTTAGGAATACAAATCTGACAATCTATAAAAGAGCCTTTTTTCACATAAGCTTCATAAAACAATAGGAAGCTTCAAACAGATATAATTTTTTATCAAAGCCCTGTTGTGGGATCCATCCCCACAGGCATCACTTATGAATATCTCACTGATTGAACTCCAGCTGCATCTATCTGCATTTTCTTCCTAGCAGTTGAAAAGAGTTCCTGTCATCTTGTAAACCTCTTGTTGTCCCTTTAAACAGATAGCTGACCTGGCTGTGGCTCCACTGACCATCACTTATGTCAGAGAGAAAGTTATTGACTTCTCCAAACCCTTTATGACCCTGGGCATCAGCATACTGTACCGCAAACCAAACGGCACCAATCCAGGTGTCTTCTCCTTCCTCAACCCCCTCACCCCGGATATCTGGATGTACGTGCTGCTGGCCTGTCTCGGAGTGAGCTGTGTGCTCTTTGTGATTGCCAGGTATGGATAAACATCTTGGTTTAACATCTGCATCTTGGAAATATAGCGAATGTGCAAATTGGGTTTCAGATCTAGAAACATTGACCCAGTTGTTCAAAAATGTCTTCAGATGTTTTATAGTTTGACATAACATGTGAAGGCACATTATCAGGCTGTCATTTGAAGAATATTGCTGTTATCTGCTGCTTAAGGGAACATCGTACATCTCTCTTTGAAGCTGTCAAGAAGTTTTTGCGTCCTCTGATTTAAATTTTAAAGCAGAGTGTGCCGATAGAAATCATGTTTTTAAAGCAGTGTATTTCTCTCATATTATATCAGTTCGCTTATGAGACGCCAGAATCAAAATGCTGATTTGATCTGGAAACAGATCAATAAGTAATAAGCACAGCACCCAGACTTTATTATATTGCTGTCGGATTATAGATTAATGATGTAAAAATTTCAGTCATGGCTGTCCAGATGCACTTTTTCCTCAATAAATGCATAATGCGATTTCCCAGTCGGCAATGTTTTGTATTTTGTACGAGGGAGTACAAGGTCTGTATTGAAGCCCAGATCATAAGCATTGGGCGGATATCCACGTCTACCTAAAGAGAATATCAAGCGTGGCACGCTACAACACCATCAGAGCCAGATGATTGGTTGCTTCAATTAAAATGCAAATGAGCAGTGAAAACACTGTCCAATCAGACTCTTTTAATGGACATCTGGTAGGGTCTTGGTGTTAGTGTGGGTTCATGTGCACTGGATGACCCATTTGTTCACTGATATAGTCTGCTGGGGGGCTTTTAAACTGTGATCTTGAAATTTGGCAGCTTTGATAGTAGCGGTTTATAGAGTGAGCTTCTGCACACCGTGAGGCATGACAAATGAGTCTTGTGACACGTTCTGATCAGGCATCGATTCTCCATGAGGGTTTTATAAATGACCCAATTATTGAGTGGTAGAATGGAGGATATGTCTTTCAGATGTTCTTGTGTAACTGTAATCGCTTTCAAAATGGAATTTCCGTCGTTTCTCTTTTTGCCTTCCAGCACTGTATTAAAAAAAAAGATGTGAAAGTATAAAAAATGTCAAATTTTTGCCATAGTGACTTTTATTTGTAGTCTCTTGGTAGACTTTTATATTATAATCCAATACAGTCAGGTTAATATGGTTATATTAAAAAATAAGCCTTGTCGGTTGATTGAAAAATAGGTGATACAGTAATGCATAATTTATTTAGTAATAATTAATCAAGGCAGACAAGTGCAATGAATAACCATTACAAGAAATTGTGTACAAAAAGATTTTTTTTTATTTATTTTTATTATTTTGTTTAATAATATAAAATAACAATATTTATTCATCTTTTAGAATTAGTCACACTAAATTTACATATTAAATTCACATTTTTACAGGACTAAAAACAGCTAATTGACATTATATCTGCTAATCTAGAAGCAGAGAAGAGCAATGAATAAAGATTACAAGAAATGTAAGATTAATTTGCTTATTATATATATATATTTATATATATACACACTACCAGTCAAAAGTTTTTGAACAGTAAGATTTTCAATGATTTTTAAAGAAGTCTCTTCTGCCCATCAAGCCTGCATTTATTTGATCCAAAATACAGTAAAAGCCATAATATTGTGAAATATTTTTACTATTTAAAATAACTCCTTTCCATTTGAGTATATTTTAAAATGTAATTTATTCCTGTGATCAAAGCTGAAATTTCAGCATCATTACTCCAGTCTTCAGTGTCACATGATCCTTCAGAAATCATTCTAATATGCTGATTTGCAGTTCAACAAATATTTATTATTATTATTATTATTATTATTATTATTATCAATATTTAAAACATTATACACTATACTATGCAAAAGCTTGAAGTCAGTATCATTTTTTTGTTATAGAATTATAGAAATTAATACTTTTATTTAGCAAAGATGCTTTAAATTAAACAAAAATGATTGCAAAAATGATACTCTTCTTTCAGCATAATAATAATAATAATAAAAAAAATAATAAATGTTTTTGAGCAGCTAATCAGAATAGTAGAATGATTTCTGAAGGATCATGTGACTGGAGCAATGATGCTAAAAATTCAGCTTTGAAATCACAGGAATAAATTGCATTTTGAAATATATTAAACAGTTATTTTTAATAGTAAAAAATATTTCAAATTTCATATATAATAACAAATATATATATATAATATATAAAATATTATATATACTGGTAAAAATATACTGGTAATATTTTGCCAGGACATTATCTATTAATTTTACAAACATATCTGTTAATTAATTTTATTATTATTTTTTTTTTTACAAGAATTAAAACAGTTCATTAACATTTAAATCGGTTAATCTAAAAGCAAACTACAGTTTAACTTAAAATAAATTTCTTTTCCAGCTCTCATTTCGTTTTAATAACCGGGAGAGATTGTTATGCTGGAAAGTTTTCCCATGAAACAAGATGTTTATTAATTTTCGGTTGGAGCAGTTATTGATAGCCTGTAGCAAAAAGAACATTTTTAGCTGTTTTGCAAAAGCAGTTTAGAAATTGCCAAACTTGCAGCCTCTCAAGCGCAGTATTAATACTCGGTCTTCTGTGTTGTCTGCATTTTTTTTTACTGTGTAAAGCTGTTTTTTCTTTACTCTTGGCAGGTTTACGCCGTATGAATGGTACAACCCTCACCCCTGCAACCCCTCGTCTGAAGTGGTTGAGAACAACTTCACACTGTTGAATAGTTTATGGTTTGGTGTTGCGGCTCTAATGCGTCAAGGTATGTCACACGAAACACTTCAAGCTGACAAAAAACATTGAACCGAGTGGCATTTATTTAGATCAAGAAAAACGACACTAGCACTGTGGCTGCTTTGCTACATCTGTGCGAGGTGAGCTTGAGGGGAACTGACTTTATACATTCATTCAAAAAAATCACCTTGAGACCAGCTGGTTGAAATTAATAGAAAAAAAATCAGAAAAGTAAAAGTTTTTATGCAATGATTTGTTATGCAATGACATTTATACAGTAGGGAATTGTAGCGGTATAAAGATGACAACACACCTCTGGCACAGTTATAAGTCACATGCAGTTAGAAAATTGATTTTTGCTCTGGCTTTCAAACTTTTAGTTGGGTTTCCTCTGGTGTAATGGATCTGATGCTACTGAGGAGAGGTTTGTAGGTTCCGCTACAGAAGGTATGAAACAAAATGGATGACCTGTCAGGTGTGCAGAAAAGTGTGAAACGCCAAAAGCGGCTTTAATGAGCACGGGAGAACCAGACAAATCATTATGCTGCATAGTCTGACCTCACGTTACAAAGAGTTTTCTTCTGAAATATTAGATAAATCTTATTTACATCACAACAACCACTCAGCCATGAAGAAGGACCGCTAACAGGAATTTTAGAGAAAAGTGGTGGAATGCTTTTCTGGGTATTTTGTGTCACTGGTGGATGTGCTTAAAACAGGTCATATTATGACATAACATTCAAATTTGCATTTGTTTGTGAATTCTAGGTGTGTATATGTCTTTCTTCTTTCAGACAAATGCAATCGGAGTTATATTAAAAATGTCCTGGCTTTTCCAAGCTTTATAATGGCAGTGAATGGGTGTTAAAGTCCAATAAAGTGGATTCATCCATCATTAAAAGTGCTCCACACAGCTCCAGGGAGTTAATAAAGGCCTTCTGAGGTGAATCAATGTGTTTATGTAAGAAAAATATCCTGATTTAAAACTTTATAAACCAAAATCTTTAGCTTTCGCTAACTGTCGTTCTGCGTTTACGGGAGAGTGCCGTTCCAGCGGATGACATAGGAAGTAGGAATGCAGTGACAAATGCGGAAGCGCAGTGGAGAGAACAAAACAAAACACCGGTCACAAATTAGTACAAAGCGAGGATTTGTAAAGAAAAATGTTGGAGGATTTCCTTTGGTTTTCCTTTGCTGTAAACAAAACTTGGTTCTCATGAGACTAGCATATTCTCACTGGAGCTTGCGCTGTGCCCTACGTCATCCGCTGGAATGCCACTCTCTCGTGAATGTGCATACGACAGTTAGCAAAGCTAGAGATTATGGTTTATAAAGTTATAAATATGTATATTTTTCTTACACAAACGTATCAATTCACTTCAGAAGGATTTTATTAACCCCCTGGAGTAGTGAGGAGTACTTTTATGATGGATGGATGCACTTTATTGGACTTCAAAATCTCAACACCCATTCACTGCCATTATAAAGCTTGGAAAAGCCAGGACATTTTTAAATATAACTCCGATTATATTCGTCTGAAAGAAGAAAATCATATACACCTAGGATAGCTTGAGGGTGAGTAAATCATGGGGTAATTTTCATTTGTGGGTGTATTGTGCAAACATATAGTACAGTTTCTTGTCAAACAGATATTAACAAGTTTCTCAAACTTGATGATAACAAGAATCTCCAAATGTGATGATTCCCTTTCAGGTATAAAAATCTATTTTATGAAAATATTAAAGGTGGCATGAAAGGGAAGTGAAAAGGAAATCTATTTGATCTTATGTTAATTTTTCCCCCCTCTGTTCCTGTTCCACTTCTGTTCCTCTACAACTTAAAAATAAAAAGACAAAATTAAATAATTGCTTGTAATTAAATTGCAGCATATTTGAGATTATATTTTATATCTGATAAAACACATTTTACACCTGATTTTAAAAGGAAGCAGAAAAAAGTAATGATAGTAAAATTTAAAAAATTTAAAATGAGCCCATTATTTACTCACCTTTCAGGGATCCTAGGTGTATATGACTTCCTTCTTTTAGAAGAAATCCAATCGGAATTATATTAAAAATTATCCTGGCACTTCCAAACTTTAGAATGGCATAGACGGGTGTTTCTTTTCATCAGTCCAAAACAAGTCCAATAAAGTGCATCCGTCCATAATAAAAAAGCACTTCACACAGCTCCAGGGGGTGAATAAAAGGCCTCCTGTAGCGAATCAATGCATTTTTGTAAGAAAAATATCCATATTTAAAATGTAAGAATCACTTTAATCTAGCTTGCGCTGACTGGTCGTACACGTAAGCAGCTAGGCGGATGACGTAAGATAAACGTGGCGTTGCGTTTATTCTGGGCTCACCTGCTTGTCTGTAGCTGTTTTAATAATGAAGAGGAGCATATTGAGTTTAGTCTATCATCTTAGTCCACATTATGCCACGTTTTGTGAAGGAAAACACTATATACATATACATTATATTGATAAACTGTATATCAAATTTAATCTTTTAATAGCACTCTCTTAATACATTAATGGTTTTCTACGGGAGGAAAACGCTTACTGAGAGACTTTGCGCATTGCGTTCATATTCTGCTGTTCTGTGGCCACAGATTTGCAGGTCTCATACAGATGACTTGCAGGACCCTGTATGTTTCCCTGTACTATTCAAATGGTGTCATCACTCTTCTCTTTTAAATCAAAACTTAAAGCACATTTACTTAATGTGAGTCTTTAATGTATTATTCTAATTTTATGTATGTTGTTTTATGAATTATTATAGATTTAGTTTTTTATTTAAACTTCCTGATCTGTACAGCACTTTGGTCAACCTTGGGTTGTTTTTAAATATGCTTTATAAATAAATAATAATGAATGAATGAATAGAAAATAGACAGATTATAACAGGTTAATTCCAAGTAATTTCTAAAGGTCAAAAAGTTATAACAGGTTTATCAAAAAAAAAAAAAAAAGTGATATTTATGACATGGACCCCTAAATAGAATCAGTCAATTTAATTGGGCTGATTTAGTTTAAATTTATCTTGGTCAAAAGCATTATTACCTACCATGGCTAAACCTCCTACATGAGGTTATGGAAATAACCTTGTCATCTTTTTGAAACATCTCATCAATTAAAGCATGCAGGGTTGTACCAATTAGCCAACAGCAGAAAAGCAGTAAGAGCATACAGTAACTTGTTGCTGTTTGTTTTCATCCTAAAGTTGACAGAGCAATATTTAAGAGGATTACTCAGAGTTTAGCCTCTGCTGTTCTGTTTGAGGTTTCTTCAGCTATCCAAATAATTTTCCTCTTTTTTGCTTTAATAGATTGATGTCTCACACTGTGATAAAATCAGAACTATGACTGACAGTTGTGTCCTCCCCATGCCATTTAAGAAGAAGACATAGGTCAGTAGTTAGCATTTTGCCATGCTAATTATCTGAGAGTAACAACACAGACAGCATTTCCAAAGGAACAAAAACACCTCATGGTGTCTGTCAGTGAGCTCTGGCTCCCCAGGTGGCTAATGTAAAAGTGTTTGGCATCTTTCAAAGGGATTTATTAGCATAAGCATTACTTAAAGGTCAGAATCATGGATTAGCCCTGCTTAAAAAAAATAAACTAGCCTTGAAAAGCTTTTGCTGATTTTACCTTGCTGAAAAACAGCTGAAACCAGCCTGGGGTGCGTTTCCCAAAAGCATCCTTAGCCAGCTTCCGTCGTTACCAACATAGTTCAACTATTCGGTGTTTCCCGAAACCATAGTTCAAATGAACATTCGCAAACAGCATCACAAACTTACGTGGTTGTAACTATACAGCTCTCGACCTGTGGTTAGAAGCATAGTTCCTTGTTAGTAAAACATATGGGCTCAATAAATAATGCTTTTGGGCACAGTAAGCAAGCTAAGATGCAGTACAATCTATATCTTTCACTCGATCTAAATATAAATGCATTTTAATCTATGTATTTTTAAGCTTCCTCTGCAAGCAACGTTTTTGAATAGTGTGCATGCGCATAAATGCCTACGGGAACCCCGGAGTATGACGTAAGAGGGAACCCGCGATGAATCAAACATCAAATAAAGTGAAATAAATTAGTCACCAGGTGCCGTGTTTAATATAGCTGCATTTTAGAGATCTCTAATAAGTTAAATAGCATAAATTATTACTCTGTGTTGAACTAATGTGGTTCAAACTACTGAGATGCGACTGTGGAGGCCACCTGGCCAACCAGCTAAAACCAGCTGAACACCACTTTACCCTGATAGCACACATATGTCTTGGAGACGTCTATTTGACGTCTGCATTTACATCTGGAAGACGTGTTTTTTAGAGTGTTTGCTCATCTGCAATACATCTATAGGACGTTTCCTATCAGATGTCAAATGGACATTTTACAGATGTCTTTAAGATGTTTATGATTTAAAATGTATGTAAAACTGACATCTTACAGATGTCTGTCAGATGTTTGTACACATCAGATGCTTTTAAGTGATTAAGTGATCTTTAACAGACATCTTGCAGACCTACGTGTGCTATCTGGGCAGTTTAGGCTGGTTTTAGCTATTTTTTTATAGTAGGGTAGCTAGTTTAAAGTGATCTTCTAACCAGTTTAAGCTGGTTGGTAGCCATTTTAGCTAACCAGAATAGCCGACCAGCCCGGAACCCATTTAAAACTAACAAAACAGACAGTTTCACCATCTTAAAGGGGTCATCGGATGCAAAGTTCACTTTTACACTTTTTCACTTTTAATGAACATAATGGTCGTCATTTACTCCCGATATCTGAGCAGCTGAAGATGCAGTGGATTACGTTTGTTTGTGAAGGGAATGCGCCTCCTGATCTACATAAATGCGTCTATGTTCACACAAATCATTCATGATCCAGCTTCACATACAGCAGAAGTGAGTATAAGGTTTTTTTATGGATCTCTGCAATCACCTTTACTAACAACATGCTAGTTAGCAACTTTCCTGGCTAAATGTGCTAAATGTGGCTAAAGTAAACAATCTCTCAGAGCAGCAGAGAGAAGAGAGGGGCGGGGCGAGCAGAGCTCATTTGCATTTAAAGGAGCAATCCATCAGAATGGGTTGATTTTTACAGAGCTCATTTTGACAAGGTAAAAAGGGAGTTGTTTTACAGAACCACTGAGAATTTTTAACTAAAGTATATTATAAACTTTTAATTAAGACCCTAAAGAATCATGTCAACTTGTGGAAAATGGGCATCCGATGACCCCTTTAAACACATTAAACAGTTTTTCCTTTTACTTTTTAGCAGGATTATACTTTAGTCTTGACTTTCTAGTTACGTTAGAAAGCTTGTCTTTTAACTCTGCTTGTCATTTAAAGAAATAAGTAACATAATACACAATCACTATCCATTATTTTTCTCATGATTGACTACTATAAAGGAAAACAGCATGTATGGCAGTGTTTCATGCTGACTGATTTGGTGGGTAATCACTGTTGTTAAATGTATCGCTTAGATCAAAGCTAATAATTTAGCTGGCAATCAAATTTAATTTTAAAGTTTTGCTCCACATGATGCCCAAGGCATACAAATGCACATACAATACACACACACACACAGTGAATTTGTGCTGTCGTTTCAACTTCCAGCTACCTCACCTGGGCATCCGTGCATGAAAGACAATCACTGCAGCTTTAGTATCATATATCAGACTTAGACTCAGTGGTCTGTCTTTGTAACTACAAAAAAATGGGCACATATTAATCAGTTTATAGGACGTTCTCCTGCCATATATCTTAATAACACACCTTGTTAATCAGAATGGTGACTTTGCTTGTAAAGACCGGTTCAATAAAGTTCATCCAAGATAAGGATTCTCTGTTTTTCCTGGCATTTTGCAAAGATGAAGTACAGTTCCCCTGACAGTTTCATTTTCTAGCGATCTATCAATGCCTTGAGCCATCCAGCCATAGTAAAAAGCCCCAGTTAGAATAACACACATTAGATTTATCATTAAACTGAAGGTTAAAATCTGCTGTGAGTGTGATGAGAGCTAAAATAATATGAGCTCTTGATAAAAAAAAAAAAATAAAAAATAAATAAACTTAGGCTGTCACAGCGGGCTTCACGCTGCTGGTTTCCTGGGCGACTCTCAGTCCTTTGTGTGGGATTGTTTGGGGATGTGTGTGTTAAAAAAAAAAAAAAAAAAGAGAATGTATTCACGAGTAAAAAACAAAAGTAAAAAAAAAACAAATATTGTGTAATAGTTGAGGAAATGGTGTGTAAACCACTTTCTAAAGTAACAGAAACATCAGCTGATAAAGGTTCAGAGGAAGGCAGCATCTCTTTTCCTAAAGCGTTTCTTTTTCTGTTTTTCTGAAAAAATAATTTCTGAAATCTAATCTGACTGTTCGAAACCTGATTTTAATAGAGTTTCAAAGTTTTTCTAAATGTTGTTTGCATCAGGGGCTGGATTAAAAAAAAAAAAAATAAATAGGAAAGTTCTTAAGACCTGAGTTTAGCACTCAGCATTGCTTTTTCTAATGCACACTGTCAAGTTAAAAAAGTATCTTATTATCTTTTAGTATATGTAGGGGATCTACAGAAGTCAATTTTGCTCAAAGGGAATCATTTAAGATTGAACAGAATCTCCGTATACAGCGGATCAATGAATCGGTCAGTGATTCATTGAGCGAGCCGTATAACATCAACACTGTACTGGATACTAATATCCAAAATATAGTGAAAACACTATTTCTTAGCACGGTAACAAGGTCGGCAGTTTAAGACATTAATTTATAAGCACAAAACACAAGATACTTCTCTTTTCAATATGAATAGGAATTTATTGGAAAAACCTAAGACATATAAACTAATCTAACACATAGACGCGCATTCACACATTCATACAAGTTGCAGAAAGAGAGAGAGATGAGGAAAGAATGAGTTTAGAAGAGTGAAAATGTGAAATCCCAAGTTTATAGCATACGTATATGCAATTGCTTAGACCTGAACAACCATCAATCATTTAATTAACCCTCGCGTTGAGTTTCTTAGTGAGGTTATTAAACGCTATATTAATGCACCAGTTCAGCTAGAATCTGGAGGTTGTACTTGCGTTGCCTTTGTGTTAAGGGGTTTCCTTTGATGACGTCGTTGCAGAAAGGGGTTCCCCAAGGTTGCTGATTGGTTGGAAGTCCGTGGTCGTTGGAGGTGATGTCTTGGGCGTTGGCTGGATGATGGGGTCGTGTACGCTGGTTGAAGTTTTGAGGCAGGCACGAAGTCTGAGACACGGCTTAGCGGCAAAACTTAACTTAGAACACGAAACTCTCAACGGAAAGAAAAGATTAAAGTAAAAGAAAGAAATGTGACGGTCTCCTCATGTTTTCGTTAGAGGAGTGGCTGGCGTGCAAGCCAGGAAGCGTTCAAAGAACGCAAAAAGCAGCGGCAAATTATGGCAAAAAGCATGGCTAAAAGAGATGGCACGAAGCACAAACTAAAAGCACAAGCTAAGAGCCTGACTAAAAGCAATGGTTAAACCAATAGCTAAAAGCTAAAGCTAAAAGCTAAAAGCATGGCTAGGAGCGATGGAAATAGCTAAAAGCCAAATTTGATGGTGTCCTGTGGTTTTAAACTCAGCTTTGGACACATCCCAAAATGGTGTCTTGACCAATTAGATGTTGTCTTAACTCAGGATATTGCTATGTTTCTCCTCCCAAAACATAAATCAGCATGTTATCTTATCAGTCACATGGTCAGAATTTTCCCGCTCTTGCAGAGTATAATTTGGCCATGATTCCTATAACATGAATACAACACATTTGACAATGAATTGATTGGTGGAAACATTCAAAGCATGAATTTTCAAACTCATACATACCAAACATGAATATAAACCCTTAAGCTATTCAATAGTTATTAAAAAGGACATACACAACGAGTGATTAGAACATAATAGACAAATGTGTGGGTGGCATACATAGCAGGGAGTTATGCAATGGTCTGATGTTCATTCATATGTCCTTTTAAGCATCGTTTTGGTGCATATTTAGGTAAAATGGACAGTCTCTGCCATTCTGTGAACTAAGGGCATGTTCCAAGGAACAAAGGAATTTAGAAGAAACTTGGTCTGGTTCTTGTCTTGGGTGGGGGAGCACCACCCAACAAAGTTTCCTCATGTGATGGTCCTGATGGGCTGCATCTTTGACCATTAATCTTGGGTTTCTCGCCCCAATATTGATAATCTCCTTCCTGAGATGGGATTATCAATAATTGTGTTCTTTTGTTTTAATGTTGCAAGTTGTTCAAAGCTGTGAAAGTTAGTTGGTTAGGCTTACTTCAGGCTGGCTGGCGCCAGGGTATCCTGGACAGATTTATGACGTGGTTCTGGGCCCCTTTGTGGAATTTGGCTCTTTGGTTTCAACCAAATGTTCTGATTGAATCTTCCATTTGTCTGATTCGCTCTGATACCCTACATATATTAGCATTTTAATTATCTTACCTTCTCCCAGAATGTTGCAGTCTGTTGCATTTATTTGCACCCTTTCTAGAGTGAATTTACAATGATTGGTTTGAAGAATTTTTTAGGAAGTTTTGTCTTAGCATTCTTAGGAAATAAGTACAGTCTACAAGTCTACTTCCAGAACAACAATTTACAGATAATGTACTCAACCCCTTGTGATCCAAGATGTTCATGTCTTTCTTCAGTTGTAAAGAAATTGTTTTTTTGAGGAAAACATTTCAGGATTTTTCTCCATATAATGGACTGCTATGGTGCCCTGAGTTTGAACTTCCAAAATGCAGTTTAAATGTGGCTTTAACCGATCCAAAATGCGGTTGTAAACGATCCCAGCCGAGGAAGAAGGCTCTTATCTAGCGAAACGCTATAATCAATTTATATACTTTTTTATGTCAAACACTTGTCTTGTCTTCTTCCTCGGCTGGGATTGTTTACAACCACATTTGAGATCGTTTGAAGCCGCATTTAAACTGCATTTTAGAAGTTCAAACTCTGAACACTGAAGAAAGAAAGACATGAACATCTTGGATCACAAGGGGGTGAGTACATTATCTGTAAGTTGTTGTTCGGGAAGTGGACTTCTCCTTTAAAGAAAGAAAATGTAAAGAAATAGCAGTTCAGAAGATTTTATTCTTAAGAATAATTTGTGAAACCAGGCTCAGGTTTCAGATTCCATGGGTTTTTGTTGTTGTTCTTTAGAATCACAAAAACTATACAACCCAGTTTCCTCCACTGATTTAAAAGGGAAAAAAAAAGGTAATTGTGAATTTTTATCCCACAATTCTGACTTTTTTTCTCAGAGTTGCTTGATACAAACTCGCAATTCTGATAAATAACGCCAGAGTTGCGAGAGACAAAAAATAGCGGCATATAAACTCGCAATTGCGAGAAAGTCAGAATTGTGAGATAAAAACGTCTTGAGAAATTCTGAGAAACTAAGTAAAAATTGTAAGATATAAACTTGCATTCTGACTTTTTTCTTCGTAGAATAGCGGGATATAAATTTGCAATTGTGAGAAATAAAAAGTCAGAATTGTGAGACAAAACTCGAAATTCTGACTTTTTCTCAGAGCTGTATATATAAACTCACAACTGATTTATAAAGTCAGAGTTGCGAGAAATTAAGTTTCTCGCAATTGCGAGTTTATATCCGTCTATTCTGAGGAAAAAAAAATAAGAACTGCAAGTTTATATCTCACAATTTTGACTTTTTTCCCTCAGAATAGAGGGATATAAACTCGCAATTGCGAGAAATAAAGTCAGAATTGTAAGATAAAAACTTTTTTTTCTCACCATTCTGACTTTTTTTTCTCAGAATTGTCAAAATATAAAAACACAATTGCAAGTTATACAGTCCAATTCTGAAGGGAAAAAGATACTGATAATTTAACACGCAATTGCGAGTTAAGTCAGAATTGTGAGACATAAACTCACAGTTCGAACAGATGAAGTCAGAGTTGTGAGAAATGAAATCAGAATTCAGAATTGCGAGATATAAACTTCCAATTCTGACTTTTTTTTTTAGAATTGTGAGGTAAAAACTTGCAATTCTGACTTTTTTCTCACCATTCTTTTTTTCTCATAATTGTGAAAATATAAAATCGCAATTGCAAGTTCAATTCGGAAGGGGTAAAAAATACTGATATCTTAACATGCAATTGCGAATGAAGTTGGAAAAAAAAAAAAAAAAAAAAAGAATTGCATGATATAAACTCAAGTCAGAATTATGAGATAAAAACTCACAATTCTGACTTTAGAACTCAGAGTTTCTATCTTGCAATTCTGACTTTAGAACTCGGAACTGAGAAAAGTTTATATCTCACAATTCTGACTTTATTTCTCAGAATTGTGAGATATAAACTTTTCTCAGTTGTGAGTTCTAAAGTTCTAAAGTCAGAATTGCAAGATATAAACTCGAGAACTTGCAATTCTGACTTTTTTCCTCAGAATAGCAGGATATAAACTTGCAGCTGTAAGAAATAAAGTTAGAATTATGAGATACAAATTCACAATAAAGTCAGAATTACGAAAAATGAAGTCAGAATTGCAAGATATTAACTCAAGTCAGAATAGCGTGATATAAACTCGCAATTGCGAGAAATAAAGACAGAATTATTATGAGATATAAAATTGCAATTTTGAGTTACACAGTCCAATTCTAAAGGGGAAAAATACTGATATCTTAACACACAATTGTAATTTAACTCAGAATCGTGAGATATAAACTCGCAATTCTGAGAAAAATAGTCACAACTGCGAGATTTAAACTAGCAATTGCAAGGAAAGTTCTAGATTGTGAGATCAAAAATCGCAATTACCTTTTTTATTTTTTTAACTGAAAAGCTAACAAACACTTTTTGTTAAATGGCATTTGCTTGTGAAGCTGTTTTGTCACTTGGTTTTGTATTTTCTTATCTATTGCAATAACATTTAAACTTTTTTCACCATTGCTTTAAGAGTCCAAATACTTTATGGGCCAGTATCTGTGTTTTCCTAAGCACTTGTATGTTATTTCAGGATCTGAGCTGATGCCCAAAGCTTTGTCCACCAGAATCGTGGGAGGGATTTGGTGGTTCTTCACTTTAATCATCATATCTTCATACACGGCCAACCTGGCTGCTTTCCTCACAGTGGAGAGAATGGACTCCCCAATCGATTCAGCTGACGATTTGGCCAAGCAGACCAGAATTGAATATGGAGCAGTGAGAGATGGCTCCACAATGACTTTCTTTAAGGTAACATGTTGTGGTCTTCCATGCAGGATCGATGCACCCCCAACACATTTCTCACATGAAAGCTATTGAAACAGAAGGAACAGTCAGCCACAATCCAAACACTCAGCAAATTATTAATTTTACAAGAGGCCGCCTGCACAGAAGGGGCTGGAGCTTTTAGGAGTAAGTTTATTGGATTTCTGCTAGGAAGTAAAATAAGATCAATCTTATGCGTCTGTCTCAAGATAATATACAAACTAATAAAATGGATGCAGAGTCACACACAGATGAGTTTTGAGTTGTGTTAACTAAAAAAACATCACATCCAATAAATGATCCCTCATATTGCAAGGGGAATTCTACGAGTAAATTACGCTCAATATTGTGCAGTGATATGCTGATAATTGTGTTTGCATTTTCACAATAACCGATAATAGAATTTTATAGTGTATTTTCCAAAAAGTGTGTATATTGTGTATGTGTTCAAAAGGCTGCATTTATTCAGTCAAAAATTCTGTGAAATCTATTCTATTTTAATACATTTTAAAATTTATTTTAATCTTGTGATGGAAAAGATGAATTTTCAGCATCATTACTCAATAAATATTTTGTTTCATTATCAATTTTGAAAACAGTTATGCTGCTTAATATTTCTGTGGAGTTCTATATGCACTACTAGTCAAAAGTTTTTGAACAGTAAAATTTTAATGTTTTTTTTTTTTAAGAAGTCTCTTCTGCTCAGCAAGCCTGCATTTATTTGATCCAAAGTACAGCAAAAACAGTACAATTTTGAAAGATTTTTACTATTTCAAATAACTGTTTTCTATTTGAATATATTTGAAAATGTAATTTCAAAGCTTAGTTTTTAGCATTATTATTCGTCACATGATCCTTTAGAAATCGTTCTAATATTCTGATTTTCATCTCAAAAAAAAAAATATTATTATTATTTATTTTTCAGGTTTCTTTGATAAATAGAAAGCTCAGAAGAACAGCAGTTATCTGTATCAATTTAAAACATCCTTGCTAAATAAAAGTATTAATTTCTATTTCTTTTCTATCAAATTATACTGACTCCAAGCTTTTGAATAGTATAGTGTTTATATTTTTACAAAAGCTTTTTCTTTCAGATAAATTCTGATTTTTGGATCTTTCTATTTATCAAAGAATCCTGAAAAAATGTGCTTAACTGTTTTAAATATTGATGATAAAAATAATAATAATAATAAATGTTTCTTGGACAGCAAATCAGCATATTAGAACAATTTCTAAAGGATCATGAGACACTGAAGACTGGAGTAATGATGCTGAAAATTGAACTTTGATCACAGGAATAAATTACATTTTTAATGCAAATGCAAATGCAAATAGAAAGCAGTTATTTTAAATAGTAAAAATATTTCACAATATTACTGCTTTTGCTGTATTTTGAATAAAAAAAGCAGACTTGGTCTTTAAAAAACATTAAAAATTGTTCAAAAACTTTTGACTGGTAATTTAAACAGAATACTCATTTTAATATTTGCAATATAACTAATAAATTACAAGTGTTTTTAAAAATAAACTTTACATAACTACTCTGACACCAGATGTAATTTAAAAGTACTATGTACATGTACGTTTAACCGATAAATGAATCCTTCAGTCATGTGAAATTCGTTAATTCAAAATTGACAAAGGTCTGACTCTTTTCATTTTCTAGGAAGACACCACAGAGTCCTTGCTAATACCTCAAGCGTACACGTTCACAAATCCGGCTGAAATCCTCCTGAACTCTACTTACCTCCACCAATCCAGCCATCTCAAATTCCAGTAATTCCAATAATCCAGTGATCTATCTTATGAGCGTGAGCCACACATATGCACCATTCATCATTTAGAGAGAGAGAAAGACAAACAAGTGACACAGATAAAGCACAGAAGTGTATACAGAGGCCGGTGTGAGCTTTATCCACCGAGATTGTAGGCTATGATTACATCCGCGTACATCTAGAAAAATACAGGCCTGTGGAAGACCGAGACAAATCGAATCAGCTGTGTGAGATTTAGCGCACAGCTGTCCCATTTCCCCCGCTGTCCTCTGCCACACTCAGACACAAAATTTTACAACTTGTCCCCTTTTGACACAGCCTAATGAGAGATCAGGGAGAACTTATCAGACTTGAAAAGCCCATACTACTAGCTGATGAAAGAACAAGATCCGAAGAGAAGAACTTTGAAATGAATGAAAAGAAGTATCGATCCTCGTGACTCACGTCTTTAATGTTGTGCTTTTTGAAGACGGAATCAACTCTTTGAAACTCTTTATTTGCTTTTAGAAATCAAAAATCTCAACATATGAGAAGATGTGGGCATTCATGAGCAGCAGGAAGAACACAGCCCTGGTGAAGAACAACAAGGAAGGGATTACCAGAGTCCTGACCACCGACTATGCCCTCCTCATGGAGTCCACCAGCATAGAGTACATCACCCAGAGAAACTGCAACCTCACCCAGGTTGGAGGCCTGATCGACTCTAAGGGCTATGGAGTTGGCACACCAATAGGTAATGGTGCCCTACATATTCCCTGACAAGCTGTTGAGCCCCCTAACCCTACCCTTACTAGCCTTAGGCAAAAAACGTGGTGTCTTTTTTCAATATGTGCTTTTGGGAATTTATTATGAAAGCATACACTACCCATTGAACCTTTCTTGATTTAGTTTTGTCCTGATCATTTGCTGCATTCCATCCATCCAAAGTCAACTTCCAATTTGATGCTCTGAAGTTCAGAAAATTGTAAAAAAAAAAAAAAAAAAAAAAAAAAAAAAAGCAAACAATTACTATTTAAAGAAAAAGTCAAACTTGTATGTGAGTTGTAAGTGTGTGATTATCACCAAGGGAAATTTACACACTAGTCTGTTCTCTAAACAGGTTTTCTTCTTAAAGGGATAGTTCACCCAAAAAAGAAAATTCTGTCATCAAAAATTCTGTCGTTCTAAACCTGTAAGACCTTTGTTCGTCTTCGGAACACAAATTAAGATATTTTTGATGAAATCTGAGAACTTTCTGACCCTGCATAAACAGCAACGCAACTGACACGTTCGAGACTCTGAATTTCTTCTCTTCTGTGCATTCTTGTAGCTTCATAGAATTTAGGTTGAACCACTTACGTCACATGGACTGTTTTAACAATGTCCTTACCACCTTTCTAGCCTTGAACATGTCATTTTTTTGCCATTTTAGGCATCAAAATATTATAATGTACAGTATGAAAATTGAATATTCAGTCTGAGATTTGCTGTTCTTTGTGGGGTTTTTTCCCATTTTGATGATTAAATAATTAAATATCGTTACCGCGTTAATTAGGGGTGTCATGATATACCAGTATTGATGATAATTTTGATGATTAAATAATTAAATATCGTTACTGCGTTAATTAGGGGTGTTGTAATATACCGATATTGACAATAATTTTGATAATTAAACCATTAAATGTCATTATTGTGTTAATTAGGAGTGTCGCAATATACCGGTGTTGCCAAAAATCGTGATACTTAATACCATTATCTTGTTAATTAAGGGTGTCGAGATATACAGGTATTGGCAATAATCATGATATTTAAATAATTAAATACTGTTACTGTATTAATTAAGGGTGTCACGATATGCCAGTATTGACGATAATTGAAGTTATAATTGTGATATTTAAATTTGTGATATTTAAATAATTAAATACCGTTACCGTGATAATTAGGTGTTTCATGATATGCTGGTACTGAAGATAATAGTGATGTTTAATTAAATACTACTACCGTGTTAATTAGGGGTGTTATTGCGATACTCGGATGTAAATAACAGGATTGATTGCACGGTTAATGTACTACTGAATACGTTGTTCTGCTAATTTATGCTATTTAATGGAAAAAATGTGAGAAAGCTGCTAAATCATACAGAGAAGGACTTAGTAAGCAGAAAAAGGGTGCAATATTTTGACAAACTAAAGTTAATAGGTGGTAAAGATATGTATGAGCAGTATTAATTAAGATATTAGCCTACCTTTATAGCCTTTAATATTTCACCTACCTGGCCGGAAATAATAAGAACAAACAAAAATGTAAGCAAAATTCTTGGCCTGGAAATCCTGGTTCAGTCTGGCCAACCACAAACGCCTGTTGTTCCTCAGTTTTTTTTTTTTCTCTCTTTGATTTGTTATAACTTTTGGCAGTCTGTAGTACTCCAAATGTTTTTCCCAGTCCAGCCTATTAGTCTATCCCCAAACATGATAATAATTAACCATTTTCAGCAGCAATAATCAGCTAAATATGTGAGTTTTGTTTGGTCCAGTGACACCAATATGGCTTATTGATGGCACGTCGTGAAAAAACACTCTATTCGGGCACAACCCATGATATTAAATTTCAGTACTATATAAATAAAACACTAAAAACTCACCATAAATCTGTCAAGTGAATTTAGGCCTTAAAACATTAGAATGTACAGATGTGGTTATTCATATAATGATTATATATGATTATGATATGATATAATGATATATAATACTGATATATTGTGCATCCTTACATTAAAATGATCAGAGTTTAACTTCAAGATGTGTAGCACTCTTCTCTAAACTCTCCTGTGTATTTTAACGGTTATTTGCAGGCTCACCCTACCGGGACAAGGTGACCATCGCCATCCTGCAGCTCCAGGAAGAGGGAAAGCTGCACATGATGAAGGAAAAATGGTGGCGAGGTAACGGATGCCCTGAAGAGGACAACAAAGAGGCCAGTGCCCTGGGTGTGGAGAACATCGGAGGCATCTTCATTGTGCTGGCCGCCGGTCTCGTGCTGTCTGTGTTTGTGGCCATCGGAGAGTTTGTCTACAAGTCGCGCAAAAACAGCGATATTGAAGAGGTGAGTGGGAGGCTGGCGGAACGGCCCCGCGGGGTCTGAATCTTACAGGAGCTAATTACCTCACCGCAGTCACAGCCGAAATGAGCCATGTAAACACAAATGAGACACTTGCGGGATGTTTTTGCAGCAGCCCACTGGACAGGAACCTGTCGCAGACTTAAAGCACACGCTGTTTATCACGCAGGTGTTCTACTTCTAAATTTCTGAAACTATTTGGTTAGCTTGCTTGTTTTGCATGACATACATGGGCTTGCAAATGTACCAGAGTGCCGAAACTTTACTGTAGTACAGTATCAGCATCTTGCTAATTTTATTACCTGATATGAATGACAAAGTGCTGCTTTCAGCACAGTTTGACAGTTTAAGCAGTGTGATGTGACGTGTAAAATTTAATGTGTTGATGCACAGCAAGTCATTAAATACGCCTTTAATGTATTCACCAAATTTGACATTTTAATCGCTTCGTTTGATCTATAGATCAAATCCAGATGGGATGTTTAACAAAAGTAAAGTCATTTACAGTCTTTGAATAACAGAATTTAGATTTTTAAATTCAAAGTGTAAAATTTATTTTCTTTTAAGAAGGCATCAGACTTTAATTATAAAGCCATCAGGATGCTTATGATAACTTTTTAGCATAAGTAAAGATTTGGGAAAGATTATTTATTAATTACTCCAGGTGGTGAAATTGCATTGACTTTAGTTTTATATATGATATCTAACATCTAACATAAAAATATTACTATAAAAATGTCTGGTTTTATATATATATATATATATATATATATATATATATATATAATGTTTTATATACACATTTATATACATATATACACACATTTTATAAACAACTTATTTTTCTTAAATATATACATGCATGTGTATTTCTATATACATAATATACACACGACACACATATATATTATGTAAACACTTTTATGTTGTGCTTTTAATAATTTTACAGCCTATTAAAAAGTAATATAACTATAAACACATTACAAAAATTAAAATTTTATTGCATTGACTTGAATATATACAGTATGTACAATGTGTACATATATGCACATTCTACTTGAAATTATTAGTGTAGATTAATCCCATCCAAAATAAAAGTATTTGTTTACATAATATATGGTGTGTACTGTGTATGTTTATTATGTATACACTTAAGAAAAATGTTTTGTTTACATATTAAATATATTATTATGAAATATATGTATATAATATAAAAAATAATATATATAAATATATTAGGGATTAATCGTGATTAATCGCATCCAAAATAAAAGTTTGAGTTTGCCTAATATATGTTTGTGTACTGTCTGTAATTAATATGTATATATAAATACAAGCACATTCATGTACATATTTAAGAAATATTTATATATAGTATATGTATTTATTAGAATTTTTCTAGAATTTGTTATACATAAATATTTTGTGCATAAATAACATTTCTCTTAAATATATACAATAATTTGTGTGGATTTATATATACACAATAATTACACACATATATTAGGCAAACTCAAACTTTTATTTTGGATGCGATTAATCACGATTAATTGTTTGCCAGGCCTAAAATATATGTAAATACATGTAAATATTTTCAAAATATATAGTGTACGTGTGTTTTTACGCATACATAATAAATATACACAATACACACACATATATTATGTAAAAAAGAAAAAAAAGAATTAATTTATTTTGTTTTGGGTGTAATTAATCACAATTAATCGTTTCTCAGTTGCCTGAGAGTATTTACGTGTTGCTTAAAGTATTACTTGAGTATTAACAGTCAAAAGTTTTGGTACTGATTCAACGCCAGTGTACGTTATCCGAATGCATATTTTAGAATCATTTTAATTTTTGTTGCATGTGAATGTTGCTTATATTTTATCATCACTGTGATCATTTGCATGTTACTGATCTTGTCCTGCTTTTTGTCTTTCTGTTCTATTTTTATCATTGATCTGCATGCACAAGGCCTTCTGTTTCTTTTACGGAGTCCAATCCCGGCAGCTGCAAAGAAGCGATTCCATCTCCTCCTCTGGCACGTCCTTATCAACAGATTTAGAGAGCGGGCGGCTCCTCAGGGATGACATATGTTCTTCGTGTTAGCCACACACTCTCATATCTGTAAGGGCTGTGCGTTATTTAAAGAAATATAAACTCCTTTCCCTCATTCGCCCATCCACTGGTTACTTCCAAACCATCTGCCCAAACCCTTGACCTCAATCCAGTGCCCATGCGGCTCAGAAATTTAGTACGGTTTTCAGGGAGATGAAGAACACTTTCATTTCTCGTCGCACACCCTGTCTGCAGACAGATAAGAAATGGAGTGCTCTCTCAAACTTTTATTTACTGGTAGAAGCTGTTCAATTACGGCCATTCGTGGCAAACTTTTAAGTGTGGACCTTCTAGATTTGATGGCCTAAATTCTTCCTCTCATGTTCTCATTTCTCCCTCAAAAGATCGGCCCACACACACAGTGAGGGTAATGATAATTATAATGAAGGTTTTGATAATTATCTGTTCTGCTATAGCCCACTGATTCTTGAGTACAGAGGCGAAACAGGCTACAAAACGGAAAAAAAGTTTGTCTAACGGAATTATGATTTTAAATGAATCTATAACATACTGGTGTCCTTACAATATATGTGCTTTTCCTTGCCATTTACTCAAGATTGGTCAACGCTGTCAGATACAAAATTGACATGCTGTATGTAAACAATATTCTTTGTTGTATTTTCCTCTCAAAATAATGGAGTTCCTTTGGAATTCTTCCGTTTTTTAAGAACTGCCGGTTTCTCCATTAGTAGGCGGAACTAATGCGAAAACGTCAATCTCATTGGCTGGCGCTCACCTATATTATCGTCCCTGTTTTGATTTCAGCAAATAAGTTTGAGCGAACACAAACAACATGATTAATATTCATGAACCCAGCAGCTCAATAATCCTTAGTGCTTTTTATATTGTTATTGGTAGTAAAATTCATAGTAGTTTTGTTATCTTATCAGTATTATTTTGAGTTTTTTCCCCCTTTTTTGTAGAAGCACTAAATGACAAACAATATCTTAAGGACCACCACCACTCCTAAGTTCAGTCAATATGACAAATATGCATTCGTAGATGGTTAGTCTAATTACTAAAGTTGAATGCTAAATTATTAAAATATCATATTATAATGCTTGGCTGACCGATGCTATATGTACTTTCAGGTGTTTAAAAAAACTATAGATATTTAATATTAGTCTGGTGAATAAACAAAAAAATAAAATAAATTACTAGCTAATTGCAGCTCTATTGCCAAGGTGTCCGTAAAAGTTAATAATAATATTAATAATTTTTTGAATTTGATAGGTGTCTCTCACATTGTCCCACAGCAACATTAAAATACATTATAGTAGATTAGTGTACAATGTTTTATAATAACAATTTATTCTATTTAGTGTCCCTTTCATTCAACATATTTAATCTTGGGGACATCCATGTTATTTGACATATCTGAGCATTTTTACAATTTTTTAAAAGTAACACAATAGTTACTTTCCCTTGTAATTATTGTGTGTGTGTATATATATATATATATATATATACACACACACACACACACACACACACACATACATATATTTATACACATATACAGTCATGGCCAAAAATATCGGCACCCTTGCAATTCTGTCAGAAAATGCAGTACTTGTCTTATTGTTTTTGTTTGCACTGCAACAACACAAAAACTGAGAAGAAAAGTCAAACTTGATCAAATTTCATCCTGAACTCAATGGACTGGACAAAATTATTGGCACCTTGTCAAATTGTAAGAAATAATTGCTTTTCAAGCATGTGATGCTCCTGTAATTTGTATTTAGACACACCTCTGGGAAGTAACAGGTGTGGGCAATATAGTAATCACACTTGCATCCAGTTAAAATGGAGAAAAGTTGACTCAACCTTTGTGTTGTGTGTCACACTGAGCATGGAGAAAAGAAAGAAGTGTAAAGAGTTGTCTGTGGATTTGAGAGAAAAAACTGGAATAACATGGACAATCTCAAGGCTACAAATCCATCTCCAGAGATCTTAATGTTCCTGTGTCCACTATGCGCAATATCATAAGAGGTTTACAGCCCATGGCACTGTAGCTAACCTCCATGGATGTGGACGGAAGAGCAAATTTATGAAAAATTACAATGAAGGATTGTTTGAATAGTGGATAAAGAACCCCGATTAACTTCCAAACAAATTCAAGCTGATCAGCAGACACAGGGTACAACAGTGTCAGCTTGCAATACCTGTCGCTATCTGAATGAAAAGGGTAGGTGACCCAGGAGGACACCACTGCATAAAAAAATCAAGACTGGAGTTTGCCAAAACTTATGTGACAAAGCCACAATCCTTCTGGGAGAACGTACTGTGGACAGATGAGACAAAAGTAGAGCTTTTTGGTAAAGGACATCATGGCACTCTTTACAGAAAAAGAAATGAGGCCTTCAAAGAAAAGAACACAGTCCCTGCAGTCAAACATGGTGGAGGTTCAAAGATGTTTTGAGGTTGCTTTGCTGCTTCTGGCACTGGATGCCTTGACTGTGTGAACAGTATCAAGAAATCTGATGATTACCAAAGAATTTTGGAGAGCAACATAGTGGCCAGTGTCAGAAAGCTACATCTCCACCAGAGGTCATGGGTCTTTCAGCAAGACAGTGACCTCAAACACACTTCAAAAAGCACTCAGAAATGGTTACAAACAAAGCGCTGGAGAGTTCTGAAATGGCTAGAAATGAGTCCAGATCTGAATCCCATAGAACACCTGTGGAGAGATCTCAAAACAGCAGCTGGGAGAAGGCATCCTTCAAATCTGAATGACCTGGAGCAGTCTGCAAAAAAAGAGTGGTCCAAAATTCAAGGTGTAAGAAACTCATTCATGGTTACAGAAAGCGATTGATTTCAGTTTTTTCTATAGGGGGGTGCTACCAAATATTAAGTTAAGGGTGCCAATAATTTTGTCCAGTGCATTTTTTGTGTTCTGTGTGGAATTGTATCAGATTTGACTTTTCTTCTTTGTTTTTTGTTTTTTTTGTATTATTCCAACATGTGAGTACCAAAACATTTGCAACTGCAACAATTTTCTGAGAGAAGGGTTGCATTTTCTGACAGAATTGCAAGGGTGCTGATATTTTTGTCCATGCATGTATATTAACGTATATGTATATATGTATGTATACACACATTATGTAAATAAATGTTTACTCTGGATGCGATTAATCGTGATTAATCGATTTGACAGCACTATTTAATAATTCTATTAGAAATATCATTAAAAAAGGGGTTTAGGAGAGTAAAGGTCAATGTCAGTTTTACTAATGAAAAGGCACATACAGAAACCAATGTCATGTAATGTTGTGATGAATGTTTTTGTCCTGTGTCAAGAACAATGAACTCCACTCGTTCACTTCTCCTTTGTTCCATAAACACCTGACATTGAGCGTACAGTCATGAAATCCTGATATCATTGTCTGAAATGTAATTAACTTTAGCTGTATTTGGCAGAGAAAAGACATCGAGTGAAGAGTTTTCATAATGACTTGATTAAATATTGATGTACTCAAAAGGAAAGAACAATTAAAAAGTCTAAGATTACGGTGGCTGAAATTAGCCCACAGGATAACCGTAGTCAGCCGGGAGCGAATCCACCGCTCACACAGAGGCTTTATCTGCCTCCCACGTCCCCAGCGGCACAAAGCTTTGTCTAGAGCTGTGGCCTTCATGCCTTGAACATCTCAAGACAGACAAAACCAGGACGGGTAGAATCACCCTGAACAAAGAAATCTGCGTTATCACAATCCACCTTTGTCCTGAACGCAGAAATCTCACCGAACTGAAACGATATGGTTTACATTTCCTCTCTCTCTGGTGTTTCTAGTCCAATTAACGTATTTTACGAACCTATATAATAACGTTTAACCTATAAAAAAAGCCTATTGCAATGACTGTCTTTTTGCATAGTTTGAGTGGGAAGATGACATAAAGCGACAAAAGGTTAGCTGCACTGAAAACAGATGAGCACAAAATATCCATTTAGAATCTGACAATGTGAAGAAAAACGTTTTCCGGTTTCCCAAAAACCCAAACATGACCTTAGCTGCTTTGAAACAATCTATATTGTATAAAGTGCTATATAAATAAAGGTGATCTGTAGGAATATGTGCATAAACTACTGGGTAACACAGTTAACAGGTAACTTAGTTGACATTTTTAGTGTTTTGGGCCTATAGTCAACATGGAAGCCTAGACCTACTGAGCATATGGTATGTTTAGAAATATGTTTTCATAAACAAAACATAAGTTTTAGTTAAATTGTCTTTGCAGCAATAATACTTGTGTAACACTGTTGACAGTCAGTTAATCCGCTCTTGACACAGGTTTGCTAGTTCAACCAATATTAAGGGAAAGAGAGAGAACAGAACTTCTAGTGTTTCATCCATGTGCATCTAGTGGAAATATCATACTGTGCAAATTATGCAAGAATGGGACAAACCATTCCTTTTTGACGGGGGGGGGTTCTAGTGGATAACTTAGTTGACAATGTTTTTTTGGACACAAGTTATATCACAGTAGACACTTCCTATTTTCAAAGCGCACACGTAAATGTCTTAATAATCTAATCTAATCTAGGCAAAACTATGAAATTAATTTATATTTGAGGTCATTTTCACATTTAAATGCAGAGTAGAATGAGCTGCTTTACAAAATACGGACAGCTGAATACCAGGGTTGTATGTGATATGAACATCATTTTTGAACAAAAGATATGGCTTTTCCAACATATAGTAGTGTGATTGGGAAAAATATATAATTTTGTACTAGAAAATTAAAAATTGGTGCTTTACATAATTTTACGCTTTTTCTATTCTAGTCTTATAACTAAAAGTGGCCTAAAAATAGAATCAGAAACAAACAGATGGAATGCAGCCAAAAATCTAAGCAGAAACTATTTTTTCCTATTTGTTTTTTTAATATCATAACACATGTTTTGCAGTGCAGACACACTATAAGCATCAAATTCATTTGAATAACCAAAGTGGACGCAGTTAGATTGTGTGCTTGTGTGTGTATGTATTGTAAGTGTTTCTGTGCGTGTGTGTGTGTGTGTAGAGACTCACACAAGCCCTCGTGTTCTTTTTTGACAGTGTGTCTCTTTCAGTGCTGTGATGGAAGACCTGGGCATGTCCCTCAGGTGCCACAAGGCGCTGAGGAAGAGAGGCAGACACAGAGGAAGAGCCGGCCTGTCTGGAGTCTTATGTAACCCCAAACGCATCCAGAGGAAAGAGACAATGGCCTAGATCCACGTCCAACAAGGAGCAGCTCTGCTTTTGACGTACCTGCCGGTGAAATCAAATTCTGAGGCTGTTTGTTTTTTCAATCAATTATGTGCTTTTTATTCATAAATTTGCAGGTTTTTATATCAGTATTATGTGGATTGTGTTGGTATTGTGTTAAGTACACAGGTAATATCTGAACTGAAAATGAAAGGGATAATTTATTTTGAGATATTTATTAAATTACAAGCACATTGCATTATACGGTAGCATTTTCTTGTGCTGTCCTTAATGTAATAAATAAAAGCGTACATTTTTTACACACACTTGGGCATTTTGTTCCAGCCGTTCTTTTATCAGTGACGCAGGTTCTATTAATTGCAACATTATATAACAACGGAAAATAATAAAGATGCTTCTAATCCGTGACTGTTCCAAAGGGAATGTAAGGCATGGCTGTTTCTCCATTACTTTTTTTCCATTTTGACCCTAACAATTCAAGACGTTCTCCCCTGCTACGCACAAAGCACATGCCTCTAGGGACTGACCGAAATATTCTCCCTCAAATTGAGGCACAATCAAATAAAGTTCAAAGGTCAGCCTCTGCTTCAAGAGCTACCTGCTCCATGACCCAGACAAATTACTCTCTGAAGATGAAACGCCTTTTCGCCAAAAATACATCAGATGTGTCTTAATGCATATCAAAAAAGATAAGACGTTCCAAGATGAGGACGATCTTCTTGATTGGATTTTTGTACTCCAGATGAATTTGATCAAGTGTCTATATATATATATATATATATATATACACATACATATCTAGACATGTTGGTGTCCATGTTATACATATATAGGCCAGCTGTGTCCAGACCAGAAAGACAATGCATTTTCTAGCACAGTTTTGGCCTCTGGGAAATTTCGACATGAAAGATGTTTTGTGGTGTTTGTGAGTCTGTGTACATGTGAGGGGAGGCTTGTGGGCTATTGGCAAACATATAGAAATTATAGCACTTCAGAGAGACTGAGGGCTATTCACACTTAAGAAGATAAGGACTGCTCGGGGCTGTTTGGGCCTGGCTGTCGGTTTCAAAGCCCTCAGACTTCACTGAACACATGTGAGAGCCATTGAAAACGACTTTCATGGAGTCCTTGCTTTAAAAGCAGGACCTATTATTATGTAGAAGTGGGGTTTAAATGCTGATTTTATTGTAATTTTTTTATTTAAAATTTCTTAGTATTTGGTTTGTCACAATGTCACAAACTTACCAATTAGTGGCCTATTGTCTATCTATCTATCTATCTATCTATCTATCTATCTATCTATCTATCTACCTATCTGTCTATCTGTTGTTCTCTATATATCTATCTGTCTGTCTGTCTGTCTTTCCATTCGTCCATCATTCTATATCTCTATCTGTCTGTCCGTCCGTCCGTTCTGTCTGTCATTATCTATCTGTTTGACTGTCTGTCTGTCTGTCTGTCCATCCGTCTGTTATTCTGTACCTCTATCTGTTTGTCCGTCCGTCCATCCATCATCCTATATCTCTATCTCTATCTATCTGTCCGTCTGTTTGTCCGTCCGTCTGTCAGTCCATCACTCTATACCTCTATCTGTCTATCTGTCTGTCTGCCCGTCATTCTCTATCTGTCTATCTATCTATCAATCTGTATGTCTTTCTGTTCCATATCTATCTATCTATCTATATGTCTATCTAATCTATCTGTCTCTGTCATTCTATCTATCTATCTATCTATCCATCTATCTATATGTCTATCTATCTAATTATCTATCTGTCTGTCTGTCCTTCTATTTCTCTATCTCTATCTGTCTGTCATTCACTAACTATCTATATGTCTGTCTGTCTGTCCGTCTGTCCATCCGTCCGTTGGTCTGTTCAGCATTCTATACCTCTATCTATCTGTCTGTCTGCCTGTCATTATCTATCTATCTATCTATCTATCCATATGTCTATCTATCTAATTATCTGTCTGTCTGTCTGTCCATCCGTCATTCTAATTCTCTCTATCTCTGTCTGTCTGTCTGTCTGTCATTCTATCTATCTATCTATATGTCCGTTTGTCCATCGGTCCGTCCGTCATGCTATACCTCTGTCTATCTGTCTGTCTGCTTGTCATTCTTTATCTATCTATCTATCTATCTATCTATCTATCTATCTATGTATCTATCTATCTATCTGTCTATCTTTCTGTTCTATATCTATCTATATATCTATCTGTCTGCCATTCTATCTATGTATCTATCATCTGTCTATCTGTCTATGTATATGTCTGTCTGTCCGTCATTCTATAAGTATCTCTCTGTCATTCGATTCTATCTATCTATCTATCTATCTATCTATCTATCTATCTATCTATCTATCTGTCTGTCTGTCTGTCTGTCTGTCTGTTTCTCGATAGCTACTGAAAATTCAGCTTTGCTATAAGAGAAATAAATGACATAAAATGAATATGATGAATTACATACTGTAACAAACTGTAACAATATTACTGTTTTACTGTTTTTAATCAAATTTTGATTTTGATCAGCTGTACCATCCCAAAATGATAAACTTGACATGAAATGAAAAATTCACCCTAGAAAATTTATTATTTTCTAATTGCGTAATATTGTTGAGGTTTTTTTTTTTTTTTCTTACATTTTTACTCAAAATGTGACAACTGGACCTTTTGTAAACAGTCTTCTTTCTGGTGACATATGCCAGAATTCTCCAGTCATTAGTTTATATTAAAAAAAAAATAATAACTTAATTCAAATAAATAAATAAATAAAATTACATACAATTGCATTGTTAATGTTATGTAAATCTTTTCCTCCTCCCAAAAATCACGATCACAAAGAGAATCACCTTAACCTCATAAATAACTTTGAGGTTTGCTCGATTTAGATCAAGTGTATAATATCAGTACAGCGTAACAACATCTCAGTCACAGCTGAGGGTCAGATCGATGTCCCCTGATAACAAATGCGATCAGCTTTAGTAAACAAACCTTGCAGATCTGATTCATGTGCTAGCAAGTGCCTCTGTGAAGATTAATAGCAGCATCACATGAGAACAGAGACGATCTGTCTGTCAGAGTATGGTGTCACTTACACACTAATGACAGATCAGTCTTCTGCTTTAAATTTTTATGCTAATGCATGCCGTTTGGGACAACAATTTTTAAGCTGTTTTTCTTTTTTTCCAAGATGTAAAGCCTGCATTTGGAAGCATATAATCTGACAGGCACCTTGATTCATTTTGAAACAGGAGGAAATTACTCTTCTGTTTCACATTCACCTGTTACTTCACAGACAGGTCTGCTCCGACTCTGTCTGCTGAACAGCTCGGTAGGACCTATGGGACGGTGTATGTCAAAGCAAACACATTGAACATGTTTTTTTCAAGTAAGGTTGAGAGGAAGCAGTAGAGAGAGAGAGATATAAAGAGAAAAAGACATCAGGTTGTTCCCCAGTGTCAAGCATAAACTATAAAGGCTGAACTCTAATGCAAAGTCAGTGTGTTTTCCAGATAGTGGTGCAAATTTACTAAATCAGGCCTGACATTAATCGACTTTCAATGCATGATTTGTTCAAAAATATGAATTCTGTCATGATTTACTCACCCTCATGTTGTTTCAGACCTGTATGACTCTAATACCACCACCTACTGGACTGAAGGATGAATTGCTGAATGGCAGCTCCTATGATTTTACTGTTCAGCTAATTAAATATTGAGTTGTTTTTAACATAAATCGATTGGAGCTGAAGACAGTCAAGATGTGCTGCCATTTAATTGAATTCACCCATCCGGATATTCATTAAATTTCTCCTTCCAAAGAAGATAGTCTATGGGTTTGGAAAGATGTAAGGAAATAATTTGATTATTGTTGGTTCAAATTATATTTAATTTTTTTTTTTTGTATCTATAACAGCATGGAAATCGTAGGCTGGAAACCTTAATAACAGATTTCCCCACAACAATTCACACAGGAAGTGCATTTAACTACCAAAGTTAAGGCATACACCTGCTGTCCGACATTACGCCAGATGCATTCAGCATGCTGGGTTATTTTATCTCAGCATGAGATGTCCATTCAGGCCTTTCTAATACACTGTCCCTGTTACCCAGAACTCAGCACACACATACACTCTCTAAACCATTTGGCTGTGATAAAGCCATCCTGTCTGTGGGTGGGATAAAGATTTTGAATGAGGGCTGCAGGTGCAGAGTTTCTGAAATGTTCCCAGGAGAACCCTCAAATGCACATTAAGCCATAGGAGATGACATGCACCAGTCCAAGTGCTCTATTAGAGCTAATGACTGTCCATTTATGCCAAATAGCAGTCACCTTTGTCTGGGAGACAAGCCTGTGCACTGATTAGACAACGGTGTTATTGCAGAGGTCTTTGTATTATGGGACATCAACCACAAAGATTCACACTGTGTAGCTGAGGAGTAGTTAGTTTAGAAACAAATAGACGTCTTGCTCTTGTTCTATTGGCTTGTAATTAGGTGAAGCCAAATGTGACTAATTTGCTATTAAAAGGATAGTTTACCCAAAATTGAATGTTTTGTTCTTTTCGGTCATAATTTAGCCTACTTACCCTCATGATGTTCCAAGTTCTGGTTTCAGTTCTGCAGCTGCTTAATGCTTTCAATTTAAATATACCATAAATACAATTCAGTAATTGGCCTTAAAGGGATAGTTAACCCAAAAAATGAAAATTCTGTCAATTACTCACCCTCTTGTCGTTCCAAACCCACAAGACCGTTGTTCATCTTTAGAACACAAATTAAGACATTTTTGATGAAATCCGAGAGCTTTCTGACCGTGCGTAAACAACAACGCTACTGACACGTTCAAGGCCCTGTTTACACTACTGTGTTTTCGTATTAAAATGAAAACGATCCTCGTCTACACTGGCAGGTTAACTGCATTTTAGAAATGATCTCTGTATACAACAAAAAATCTCCATTTTGGTCCACTTACACTGAAACTGTGTTGCCAAGTGTTGTCAACACTTGGTTGTTTTTAATGTCCAGTAACGTGATATTTATCCCCTTGGAATGCAAATTTTACCAGGGGAACCTTGCCAAAATGTTTTTACCCCCCAGAAAATGTTTTTTAATGTGGGAACCCTCCTCGAAATGGATTGGGCTAGTTTTGAGTATCAATTGGGTGACTTTTGTTGTGAAAACCAGGCAACCCTGCACTGAAACGCAACCCCAGAGTTTTTAAAATCAGGCTACGTTTACACTACAACAATGTCATAAATGGGAAAGTTTTTCCTTATGTTTTTGAAAAGTTGCACATATTCACGAAAACTGCCAAAAGCGCTATATTACATATGTCAGGCCAGTAGTTGATGTGCTGTTTGTTTGTGCTTGTTTTTAAAATCGACATGTACCGCACATGTCTACATACTTAACACGTACTATGCGCACACATGACGTCACTGTTTTCAAAGATTCCCGTATTGGGTGTTTACACGAAAATGATAACAGTGGCGTTTTCAAAAACTTGCACTTTGAAACCTGTTTTCAGTCCCCAAAACACAGTTGTTGTGTAAACGAACAGGCAAAACGCATAAAAAGTTTCCTGTTTTTGGCTGAAAACGTTGTCGTGTAAACGGCCCCTGAAACGGGGTCTGAAGGATTTTCGAAAGTCTCTGTTTTTGAGGGTCAAAAACACCGGAGTAGTGTAAACAACAGGTGTAACCGTACCAAAAGTTCTGCATTTTAAAATGAAAACACACTAGTCTAATTGTAGCCTTAGAAAGGTATTAAGAACATCGTTAAAATAATCCATGTGACATCAGTGCTGTCCGTAAATACTCTCTACACAGAAGAAAATAAATGGTTGAATAAAGTCATTATTTTTTTGTGCACAAAAAGTATTCTCGTAGCTTCATAAAATTAAGGTTGAACCACCGATGTCACATTTTAATGTTCTTACTACCTTTCTGGCTCTTGAACGTCAGAAAGCTCTTAGGTTTCATCAGAAATATCTTTATTTGTGTTAAGATGAACGAAGGTCTTACGGTTTGGAACGACATGAGGGTGAGTAACGAATTTTCATTTTTGAGTGAACTATCCCTTTAATGCTACTACTACTTCTAAGAATATTTTATTCATCAATATTTATAATTACTGACAAAATGTGTATCTTAAACTATACGCTGTAAAATGAACAGCCGTTAGTAACAGCTGCCTTATCTGCATATGTGACCCAGGACCACAAAACCAGTCGTTAAGTCGCTGGGATATATTTGTAGCAATAGCCAAAAATACATTGTATGGGTCAAAATTATTGATTTTTGTTTTATACCAAAAATCATTAGGATATTAAGTAAAGATCATGTTCGAAGAAGATATTTTGTAAAATTCCTATTGTAAATATATGAAAACTTAATTTTTGATTAGTAATATGCATTAAGAACTTCATTTGCACAACTTTAAAGGTGATTTTCTCAATATTTAGATTTTTTTGCACCCTCAGATTCAAGATTTTCAACTAGTTGTATCTCAGCCAAATATTGTCCTATCATAACAAACCATACATCAGTGGAAATCTTATATATTCAGCTTTCAGATGATGTATAAATCTCAATTTGACCCTTATGACTGGTTTTGTGGTCCAGGGTCACATATGTGTTTGATTCACTAAAAAGAATCGGTTCATTAGAACCATTCTTTTATTATTTGAACGTCACTGGTTGCGCTGCATATTTTTGAAAATAAATAAGTGACTCGGAATCATTCGTTCTAAACGTCGAAGATCTGGGTTTATGCTAGAGCTATAAATTCAGTTGAGGTGTTGTGGCAAATTGCAGTATTTTATGGTGTTCCGTCGCGTGGGTTTTGTTGTTCTTCTTCTTCCTTCTTTTATACATAAAAGAAGCTGTCAACCGCCAAAACGGACAAAACACAGAGAAAACACAGCCCCTACAACTTTTTATCATGTGTTAAAATCAGCTTATTGACGCAATCTTGCTAGTCCTGTTAGGATAATCGAGACATCAGATCAAATTTCATTTAATAGAAAAGAGCAGCTTAGACATTTTACTCAAGGAAGGTGAGTATCTTAAATGATGACTCCTAATTTTCTTTATTGGTTGAATGTTTCTTGAACTACTTGTGTCCATATTTTTATCAGCATTATTCCAGTACTGTGGGGCTCAGTTTTTTTTTTTTTTTAAATATAGCTTCTTTATGAAGATCTTTTGTAGAAACAGACCTCAGGTCACCCAGCTTGTGAGGTCAAGAGAGGAAAGCGAGAAGGTGTGTAGTGGGTGCTGTTATCTAACCAACCTTTATGTCCAGCACTGGAGAATTATTCTCTTTCTGTTGAACAAGGTCTTTGAGAAGATCAAGTTGAGGATAACGCAGGGACTGTGGAGGTGAACTTGTATGGAGCCGAGGTGATGTTCTGCAAAAACATAGAAATTAAGCTATTAATGACTCAGACCAAGTGAATATCATCGTATCTCTGCACTTGTGTAGTGCATCAGTGAATAAGAGCTTTTATTCAAATCCACACAGATGGCATAATATTACTGTGCTGCTGAATGTGATGATGTTTACTGCCAGCTTAAGGTTTTTTTTTTTCCTTTTTAGTATTTTGATTAATTCTGGGATTCGGTTTAGACCGCCGTAATACTGTTTTCCCTGTCCCTAATCTGCTAACCTCATAACTCTTAATCAAAACCCCCAAGCCATCCCTCTCTTTTTTTGTCTTCAACATTGTAATCTTGAATGAATGAGGTCACAGATTACGTGCATGTGACATGCGCCGGTCATCTTACCTGAAAACAGAACTTTGTGTTCCTGTGGCACGTTAAAATAAAACCATGGCACCTGGATCAAATGGCAAGCCACATACAGTGATGATCCACCAAATCAATTTGTCTCACAGAAGGATGCATCTGTGTTCTTCTCTTAAGACCTCTTCTTTCTCGGATGTCTTATCACAAGCTGCATGACCGCAACCCTGGCACAAAACACCAGTTGTCTTTTTGAAACAGACCAAAAGCATGCATTTTTGCCCTTGACAATTTACACGCTCTCATGCCTTTTCGAACAAGAATACAAAAGGAGATTTTTCCAAAGAAGTCTGTATACTTAGAGTAGTCTCCATCCACTTTCATATATGGAAAAGAGCAGCTTGGATATTCTGCTAAACGTCTCCTTTTGTGTCATATGGGTTTGGAATATTTCTTTCTGAGGTTGATTTCACATTTTCACATTGTGAAACACACATGGGACCCACATAAATTGCCCATTTTCAGCCCATGCCCACATAGATCCCATGAAGGTCCCATATGTTCAAACCTATATGGGACCCACATTGTGAAACACACATGGGACCCACATAAATTGCCCATTTTCAGCCCATGCCCACATGGATCCCATGAAGGTCCCATATGTTCAAACCTATATGGGACACACATTGTGAAACACACATGGGACCCAAATAAATTGCCCATTTTCAGCCCATGCCCACATAGATCCCATGAAGGTCCCATATGTTCAAACCTATATGGGACCCACATTGTGAAACAGACATGGGACCCACATAAATTGCCCATTTTCAGCCCATGCCCACATAGATCCCATGAAGGTCCCATATGTTCAAACCTATATGGGACCCACATAAATTGCCCATTTTCAGCCCATGCCCACATAGATCCCATGAAGGTCCCATATGTTCGAACCTATATGGGACCCACATTGTGAAACACACATGGGACCCACATAAATTGCCCATTTTCAGCCCATGCCCACATGGATCCCATGAAGGTCCCATATGTTCAAACCTATATGGGACACACATTGTGAAACACACATGGGACCCAAATAAATTGCCCATTTTCAGCCCATGCCCACATAGATCCCATGAAGGTCCCATATGTTCAAACCTATATGGGACCCACATTGTGAAACAGACATGGGACCCACATAAATTGCCCATTTTCAGCCCATGCCCACATAGATCCCATGAAGGTCCCATATGTTCAAACCTATATGGGACCCACATAAATTGCCCATTTTCAGCCCATGCCCACATAGATCCCATGAAGGTCCCATATGTTCGAACCTATATGGGACCCATATTGTGAAACACACATGGGACCCAAATAAATTGCCCATTTTCAGCCCATGCCCACATGGAACCCATGAAGGTCCCATATGTTCAAACCTATATGGGACCCACATTGTGAAACACACATGGGACCCACATAAATTGCCCATTTTCAGCCCATGCCCACATGGAACCCATGCTGCCCAGGTATAACCCATATGGGGCCCACATATCAATGTTGGCTGGGAACTGTCGCTTTAAGAAAGAGAATATTTTTCACTCACAAATTGTATTTTTTCATTATCAGGGTATGCTTTTCTAACTAAAATGCAAACATTTTATGATGTTGATTGTAAAATTAATACTCCAGTACTTTGCATACTGGGATACTGAGGTACTCAAAAAGAATGTGTTTTCTGATCGTCCTTTGTCATATGAAGATCAATTATAACCCATGGCTGTCTCTGTACAGAAACTGATGATGGTGCCAAATTAACCCAGGGGAATAGAACACACAAACATGAACATACTGTTCTGTAGCTGACAGCCGGACAGAATGTATCCATCAAAGTGATTGAAATGATGAAAAATGCCTCACAGCCTGTCATTATCCCAGCGCTCAGTCTTAGTTCTGCGACAACAGATTGTAATATGAAATAATTTCTCGAATTTGTCCTCAAGCTGTCTTTGTTTAAACTGGAGCGTGTTTACACATTACAGAAGCAACTACATGTCCTGTAATTATGATCGTTTATCAAGCACGAGGAGACCGAACAAACACGCCATTCTGTCTGGGTGGGTGCTGCCATCTGTTGGTACAAGAATATCACTGCAAATAACGAAAACCTTCGTGCCACTCAGGTATTGACAACTGTCAAATGTCAATTTTACTTATTTCTCTTACGGAAATTAACCATGGGTTTTATCCACCTCTTTCCTGAGTAACCGATGAGCGGCGCCATGATGGATTGTAACTTCAATTTGGCTGCTCTCGTGTTTTGGTCTTCATAGAAATCCATTAAAACGGGGTAAATAAGATCGACTATGTTTTGAACTTTTTCAATACAACTAAATATAAAACGTGCGCAGATTTAACATTATATTATCGCCTCAGAAAACCGTTCAGAAAAAGGTGGGTTGTAGTAAAAGTTTGACCGTAGTTTTTTGGCGTATTGATTACCATTTGTACAATCACAGTTTTGCTGCAAATACCATGGTTAAACTATGGTTAGTGTAACAAAACTATGGCTAACTTGTGGTTACCATGGTTTTTTGGTTTTATTATTAGTACAACCATGGTTAATCTTCGTCAGGGCTGACCTATAATATTTGCACACAGACTACCAGTCAAAAGTTTTTGAACAGTAAGATTTTTAATGCCTTTTAAATAAGTCTCTTCTGCTCACCAAGCCTGCATTTATTTGATTCAGAATACAGCAAAACCCGTAATATTGTGAAATATTTTACTGTTTAAAATAACTGCTTTCTATTTGAATATATTTTAAAATGTAATTTATTCCTGTGATCAAAGCAACATTTTCAGCATCATTACTCCAGTCTTCAGTGTCCTTCCGAAATCATTCTAATATGCTGATTTGTTGTTCAGGAAACATTTATTATTATTATTATCATCATCAATATTTAAAACAGTTGAGTAATTTTTTTTCTCGGGATTCTTTGATGAATAGACAGATGCAAAGATCAGCATTTATCTGAAATATAAAGCTTGTAAGATGATACACTATGCCATTTAAAAGTTTGGAGTCAGTAAAGAAATTATAGAAATTAATACTTTTATTTAGGAAGGATGCTTTAATTTGTTTAAAAGTGATGATAAAGACATTTATAATGTTACTAAAGATTTCTATATCAGATGCATGCTGTTCCTCTTTCTGTTCATCAAAGAAACCTAATTCTACTCAGCTATTTTCAGCATAATAATAATATTTTTGAGAAATCAGAATATTAGAATTATTTCTAAAGGATCACGTGACAGGATTAATGATGCTAAAAATTCACCTTTAAAATCGAAGAAATAAATAACATCTTAATATATATTCAAATAGAAAGTAGTTATTTTAAATAGTAAAAATATTTACAAATTTTAACGTTTTTGCTGTACTTTGGATCAAATAAATGCAGGCTTGGTGAGCAGAAGAACATCTTTAAAAGACATTAAAAACCTTGCTGTTCAAAAACTTTTGACTGACAGTGTACATATATTATGGTTTATTAACATTTAAAATTAGCTTTTATTTGAATGTTTAGTATTCATTTTTAATTTTAGTTAATTTGGTGCTTGTTCTTGTTAGTCTGTTTATATTTGTTTTTTTTATAGCTATATATATGCGTAACGAACTTAAAGTTTGAGTTTCATTTCAATAAAACTTGTAATCGTTTTAGTTAACAATAAGAACAATAGATTTATTTTCTTAAAAAAATCTAAATAAAATATATTAAAAAAATAAACTAATTAAAAGGAGAACAAGTCTTTCAAATATACACATTTTTATATCATAATTCATTTATTAACAAGCTTTCTGAAGAGAGGATTATTTGGTCTCAAGCAACTTGTTAGAGCAGGATAATCAAAATGTTATCATATTACATTTAAAAATAAAAATGATCCGACTTTTTATTTAAGGCAACATATACAATGAAACCGTTTTTGCTTACAAATGGATTTCCCTGCTGCTGCAACTGATGGAGAAAAAAAACACTTTTTTCATTACATAAAATCAACATTAGTGAAACTACAGTATGTGCAGTTCTCAACACCTGAGAGTTTGATTCCCAGATTCACTCGTCTCTTCGAAAGTCTTCGAGACATTTTGAGTGTCACAGTTTCAGCAAAAACAGATTTCAGCACAGTGTAGTCCAATAGCTTTATGTCCCCTGAGAAGGAAAAAGGTTTTATTATTGAGCTGTGAGATGAGGTTTGTTGTGTTGTGAGTCGAAAAATGATCCTGTGAGGTTGACTGATTCCATAAGGATGTGCGGATGTTTGGGGACATGAGTGTTAAAACTATAAATGATCGTTTTAAGTAAAGGAATACTTCATTGAACACTGACCAATACAAACTGAATGCTAATGCTTATAGAGTTTGAGTAGAAAAATAAAATAAAATATACAACCTACGATCAGACGAGGACAGTAGTGATGTCACGTTTGTTAAATGCACCTTAAGTGAGTGATTAAAGTCCTTCAGTGATTTTCCATGGTCCTTTCTTCAACCAACACATTTACTTTTACAATTTGTCTGTTTCATGATTGCTCATGAGAAGATCAGTGGCGAGTTTAAAGTCCATTGAACTACACTCGCTGTTCTCAAAAGCCAAGGCGTCAGGAGGACAGGTGCGTGACTGAGCTTCTACGACCCCAAGAGGTAACAGGTTCTGTGAGCTTGATTGTGCAGCAATATTTTCCACTGAGGAACTAACTGGTGGGTTGGCTCCAGAGCAACAGGTGTGCGTGGAGAAGTCTGAAGCCTGCGGCAGTTGTGTGTCGGGACTCTGAGAAGGGTCTGGGGAGGGGCACAGGAAGGCAGTCAGCGGGCATTCTGGAGAGGAATATTTGGCCAGCACCTGAAGCTGCTCTGGTCTGAGGGCGGCTTCAGTACAGACCCTCTCATACAGGCCTGAGTAATTCTGCCAGGCCTTCATCTTCATCTGATTCAGCTTTATCCTTTCAGTTGTCAGCTTCTCTCGCTCGCTCCTCTGCAGAGCACAGAGAAACAACATATATACAACATATTTCTGCATTCTTTCTTTTACACAAGTGCATCGATTCGCTTTAGAAGGCCGTTGTAAACCCTCTGGAGCCATGTGGAGCACTTTTTATGATGGATGAATGCACTTTATTGGACTTGAAAATCTCAACACCCATCTACCGCCATTATAAAGCATGGAAGAGCCAGAAAAAGCCTAGCCAAAAAGTTGCAAAAGTTTGACGGTTTTCAGTTTGGAAGATTAAAGTCTAAATGTTTTGAAGACAATACAGTCTATTACCAAAGCTATGTGGTTGCTATGGTACCCAGGGCGGTTGCTAAGGTGTTGCCATGCGGTTGCTAGGGTACTCAGGCTGATTCCTAGGGTGTTACTAGTACGCTGTTATCATGATTAGCATGTTGCTAGCATAATTGTCAAGTTACTAACATGTTGCTAGCATAATTGGCAAGTTACTAACATGTTGCTAGCAAGATTAGCAAGTTACTAGCAAGTTTCTAGCATGATTAGCTTGTTTCTTGCATGTTCTAGCATGATTAGTAGGCTACTAGCATGTTGCTAACATTTTTAGCAAGTTACTGCCATGTTGCTAACATGTTTCTAACGTGATTAACAAGTTATTAGCATGTTTCTAACATGATTAACATGTTACTAGCATTTTGTAACCATAATTAGCATGTTGCTAACATGTTTCTAGCATGATTACGATGTTGCTAACATTATTAGCAAGTTACTACCGTGTTATTAACATGTTTCTAACATGATTAACAAGTTACTAGCATGTTAGCATGATTAGCAAGCTACTAGCATGTTTCTAACATGATTAGCAAGTCACTAGCATGTTGTTAACATGATTAGCTTGTTTGCTACCATGTTTCTAGCCAGATTAACAAGTTACTAGCATGTTGCTAGCATGATTAGCAAGTTACTACCATGTTGTTAACATGATTAGCATGTTGTTAACCTGTTTCTAGCATGATTAGTATGTTGCTATCAAGATTAGCAAATTACTAGCATGTTGTTAGCATGATTAACAAGTTACTAGGATGTTTCTAGCCAGATTAGCAAGTTACTGGCATGTTTGCATGATTAGCAAGCTGCTAGCATGTTTCTAACATGATTAGCAAGTTATTAGCATGTTGGTAACATGATTAACATGTTACTAGCATTTTGTCAGCATGATTAGCATGTTGCTAACATGTTTCTAGCATGATTAGTAGGTTACTAGCATGTTGCTAGCATGATTAGCAAGTTAGTATCATGTTGTTAGCACGATTTGCAAGTTACTAGCATGTTTCTAGCTTGATAAGCAAGTTACTAGCATTTTGTTAGCACGATTAACATGTTATTAGCATGTTGCTAGCAAGATTAGCAAGTTACTAGCATGTTGCTAACATGTTTCTAGCATGATTAGCATTTTGTTACCAAGATAAGCAAGTTACTAGCATGTTGCTAGCATGATTAGCAGGTTTAAATCAACAAAAATTAAAAAAGGAGTTGATTCAGTAAAAACCAGCCAAAACCAGCCTAGACTGGTTGTTTAGTCTTAGATGGTTTAAGATGGTTGGTCTTTTAGCAGGTCTCCTAGCTTGACCAGGTAAGACCGATCAGCTAAAAAGAGGCCAAAACCACTTTAAAACCAGCCTGGGAGACCAGCCAAAGCAACAAACCAGCTTAGGCTGGTTCTGCTGTTGTAGGGAGTTGTTAGACTTTGCTATAGCAATAAACAGCTTAAATGCACTACAGGTTTCTTTGTATAAAAGTTTTCACCCCCTCAGTGAAAGTCTATGGGATTTTTGGTGGTTTTGATTGTCTGGTTTACGAAACTATAAGCCAGATCAGTTAGAAAAGATATAGCAACCTGAGTCAGACCAGTCTAAAGGTCTGGACCGAGTTTGGCGGTTGTAGCTTTAAAAGTCAAGGAGATACACTTTAAAATTTGGTCTCAGAAGAAGACGAAGAAGAAGAAGTTTAAATAGGATTTCAGTAGATTGGCTTTTTCAAGCTTAAACTTAATGAGGTATTTGAAGTGCCAGATGAGTATGCAGCTATAAACTTTGAGCCTGTAGGGATCACTCAGACTATATTCTCACCAGTTTCTCGATTTCACACTCCAGGTTGTGTATGCAGTCAAGCTTCCGCTTGCGGCAGCGGCGGGCTGCGATCCGGTTTTTGCTCCGTCTGCGGATGTCATGCACGACGTCGAGCTGCTCTCGTGTCAAGCACTGCTGCTTCAGCATCTGCTGGAAGTCGTTCCTGCTCAGGGACACGATCTGATCCACAGAGAGCGGCAGCGCCATCTGGAGGAAAACAATCAACATGTCTGTCATCACCTAAAGAAATATGTCAGATTCTTCCTGCTTTAGTCAAGGAAGCAAATCTGTTTATATTTGCCACACTATATTGTCAGCTTTGCGCCACATTCAGTGAGTAAAAGATTTATAGGTTAATTTTTCTATTAAGATGCTCATTCAGCAATCATGTGGACTTTGATCTGCACTATGAGTCTGACAAGTCATTCTTAGGTGTGCAAAGCATGGATGATTCCAGCCTGCTCAAAAGGCACTGAACCGTGCAAAGTCCAACAAACGTTAACAAATCTAAAAATGCTTACCAGAGGTGCCAGGTTTTTGCTTGGTAATCAACTGCCAGCTGTATGAAATTCTAGTGACTAGATAAGATGTCTCGAGATACAGCAATTGTTGGTTTGAATAATATTTCTTTATTAACATTGACTTAATAGCAGGTCTGCTGATAAATGGTCGGTATCTAGAGAAAATCATACGACAATGCTATTAACAGGTAAAGTCAATAAGTAACTAACTACTGCTGTGGCAATTAATTGCGATTAATCACATCCAAAAGTTTTGTTTACGTAATATATGTGTGTGTACTTTGTATATTTATTATGTATATATAAATACACATACACATATAAATATTTAAGAATAATGTTTATATTTATGAATATTAATATAATTATATGAATATATAGAAATAAACATATGCATGTAAATAAATGTAAATATTTTAAAAATATATACTTTATGTGTTTTTATATACATAATAAATATACAAAGTATGTATATGTATATATATATATATATATATATATAAAATGTACATAATCATTTGCTAGCACTATAACTAACTTAATGTTAACAACTTTAGTGTAAAGATTATTAATATAATTATTAATAACTATAACTAATTTAATGTTAACAATTTCAGTGTAAAGATTATTATTATTATTCCTGTAATATGATTATATTTATTAATACAATGAATTGTATTCTAACAATACTAATATTCATTATTGTTGTTATTGAAATGCTGTTATAATACTATTTATTATTGTTATTGTTAAAATGCTGCTATAATAACAACAGCAAAATAATAATAATATATTTTTTAATAACATTCATAATCTGTAAATTAAAAAAAGGTATAAATTTGTGAACATTTAGACTGCAAAACAACTTTACATAACAATAACAATAAATAATAATAATAATTATTATTATTACCACTATAATGAGTATAATTATATTTAGTGAATAATTAAATTTATAAATTATAATATAACAAAACTAATATTTATTATTATTATTATTATTATTATTAATGAATTGCTGTTACAATAACAACAGCAAAATAATAATAATACCTGTTATTTTTGTATACATTATTCATAATCTGTAAAGTTAGACTGCAAAACAACCTGACATAATAATAGTAATAATAATTACTACTACTACTACTACTACTACTGTAATATGAATATAATAATATTTATTAATATAATAGATAATAACAATACTAATATTTATTATTATTATTAAAATGTTGTTTAATAACAACAGCAAAATAATAATAATACATAGTATATTTGTATAAATTATTAATAATCTGCCAATTAAAAAAGTAACATTTGCGACCATTTATATTGCAAAACAACTTTACATAATAATAATAATAATAATTGTTATTGTTATTATTACTACTACTACTACTACTGTAATATGAATATAATTATATTTGTTATTATAATGAATAATAAAATATTATAACAATACTAATATTTATTATACTATGATAATAATTATTATATACATATATAAAAATATAATATGTATTATTATTATTTTGCTGCTGTTATTATAACAACTTTTAATAATAATAATAATAATAATTATTATTATTATTATTATATTTGTATAAAATATTCATAATCTGTAAACTGTAACTTAAAAAATTGTAACATTATTTTTATCATCATTTTTTGTATTATTATCATTATTATATTCTCTCTGCTTAGGATCAGTCTATAAAGTTAGTCTGTGATTAATTGATTTTGATTTAGATTTTTTTGTCCAGCAGGACAATTGGAAGTTTGATCACTTAAAAATGTAATGCACATCTTTCCTTAACAAACCGCACAATTTCATGCATTATTCAAGCACAAAAGCTTAGGGATAAGAGTTTGTTCACACCGTTGAAGCACCGCTAATAAATACAGGCAGCTCTCACCTCACGCACTCGTTCACTGCTGTAAGACTCACTGTCCCCCTCTGTGTCGAAACTATCCGAGTCCTCCCCTGATTGATTGGAGGGCATGTATGGACTATCCTGTGACATTGGTCCCCCGTCTCCATCGTGCAAATGAGCGCCTACCGCACCGAAGTCCTGCAGAAATGGACACTCCACTGCTCTGGGATCCGGTTGGCAGCTTTTCAGACAGTTGAGATTTGGGGGTTTCGCCACCAAGCCCAGGCCAGAGGGAGGCGCCTGACAAGAATCCGGCCAGAACGTGAGCTGTTTGGCCACCTCTATTTCCTCTGTGCTTCTCTGTTCATTGCATCGGTCATCTCTGAGCGCCACGTATGGCCTCATAATATCCTCCGGTCCTGAGCGAGGGGACATTCCCCATTTTGAAGAGTCACAGATTGATTGTGCCAACTCGTTACAGGTTGGAAATGATGGCTGGCCTGTGCAAGGACCAGGATTCAGAGAACAACATTCAGGTAGAAGAGAAACTTCATCGCCAACGAGAGGTGTCTTATCACATGGTAAGTTCTCATTGCTTGAGCAAGGGAGGCAGTTTAAGGAACAGTCGTCTTCTGGCTTGTCAAGAGACATGGGTGTCGAGCCACAAGCATCCAAACAGGATCGCTCCTTCCCACAAGCTATTTGAAACTTTCGGTACTTCGGGCACAGGAGGGAGTAATCTGTGTCTTTCTGGCTTTGACAGCTTTCTCCTACGTCCTCAATAGCCACCGAAGGAGGACAAGATGTCTCTTTGACTTTAAGCTGAAGCTGTGCGGGCTGAAGTAATGATTTGTTTTCATCAATAACATCATCCTTGTTATTCGAGCTCGATTCAGCCTCTTGTGATTTGCAACATTTGGTTTTGCAGCACTTCCTCTGGACTTTTGATGCACTTTTGCTGCTGTCAAAGAACTTGGGGAGAAGGAAGTCAAAGCAGGCTTTGTCCAAGTTCTTGAAACCAAGAGCAGAGGCGCAGTTACGGATTTCCAGCACGTTCTCTTTGGTGAAGAGGAGTTTTGAGGTGTAGGCAAACTCCAGCAAGGGTTCAAATCCCTTTGAGGTAACCTTTAAAAGGAAAAAACTATGTATTTTAAATCAAGGGCATAAAAATGCATCATATCTCACATAAATGTTCAACATAACTTTTAGTTATGTTGTTACCTCATCAGGAACGTGGATGATTATCCCTTCAGGTGTATGGCTGGACAAGCGAGTGCTGAAATAATCACTGCAGGACGCCAGAACTGCCCTGTGGGCCCGAAAACTCTGGTTCTCTGCTACGACCGTCACATCACACAGAAGATCTTTCTTTCTCTGCTCGTTGAGACATTGCAGGACGTGGGAACTGTGCACAGACGACTGAAAGGTGAACTTGAATGACTTGGCGTTTTCCACCGACATTCTGAGAGTTTCATCTGTATGGGGAAAACATAAAGAACAGATTTACATGCAGTGTTGCCAAGTCTGTGGTTTTCCTGTGGAATTGGGCTACTTTAAGACTGTTGCTGCGGGTTGTTTTTTGATGTCCGCGGGTTGAGTCGACCTCAGTAATGTCATATTTAGCCCCTAAAATGCAAATTTACCAGGGGAACCCCAACAAAAAATGCATATTTTATCCCCCAGAATGCCTCAAAACGCATTTGGACTAGTTTTGAGCTGGTTTTGAGAAGCAATTGGGCGGGTTTTGATGTGAAAACCCTGTTTACATGCTTGATTCAAGGAAACCATCATGTGTACTAATCCTGACTGAGATGATTTGGTTATAAAACAGTTTGACCGTTGAATTTCCGAGACTTTCTGTTTTAGTGGATAGAGATGTTTCAGTCATATTATGGATGTTGCATGTGGCGATTTTAAAGAGCAATTTCCAATCAATTAAATATTTTAGAGCTCAGCATAACTTGTAAATTACATATTCACTATAAAGATAAACACAGTTTTAAAATCTGTGATTTTAACACAAGAACAGTGCTTGCCAACTTTTTCAGCAGCATTGGTTTAAGCGTTGGTATAAGATTTTTGTTATAGAGTTATAACCTATGAATCAAGTGAAATACCTAACTAGAGGTAAATTAGAACATTTTCTTATTGTTTATTATATATCAAGAATATGCAAGAACTGTGCATATATTCACTGCCATTCAAAACCTTGGGATCAGATTTTTGGGGGTTTTTTTTAAGTTTCCTTATGCTCATTAAGCCTGTGTTTATTTAATCAAAAATACATTTAAAAAAATGTAATATTGTGAAATATTATTACTATGTAAAATAAAGTTTTTCTATTTTTTAATATACATTTAAATCTAATTTATTCCTGTAATCAAAATTGAATTTTCAGCATCATTACTCCAGTATTCAGAAATATTGAAGCAACCTTCAGAAATCATTCTAATATCCTGATTTATTATTATTTTGGAAAAGGTTGTGCTGCTGAGTATATTTTTGTGAAACCTGTAATACTTTTTTTCAGGATTCTTTAATAAATAAAACATTCAAAATAACAGCATTTATAAAATAGAAATCTTTCCTAACAATATACACTACCGTTCAAAAGTTTGGGGTCAGTACATTTTTATTCATTCTTTTTTTGAAAAAAAAAAAAAAAAAATTAATACTTTTATTTAGCAAAAATGTGTTAAATTGATAAAAAGTGATAGCAAAGGCTTATATTTTGAATAAATACTGTTCTTTTTTACTTTCCAAAAAAAGCAGCACAACTGTTGCCAACATTGATAATTCTAATAATAAATTAGCATATGTGACCCTGGACCACAAAACCAGTCATAAGGGTCAATTTTTTGAAATTGAGGTTTATAAATCATCTGAAAGATGAATAAATAAGCTTTCCATCCGTGTATGGTTTGTTATGATAGGACAATATTTAGCTGAGATACAACTATTTGAAAATCTGAAATCTGAAGGTGCAAAAAAATCAAAATATTGAGAAAATCGCCTTTAACATTGTCCTAATGAAGTTCTTAGCAATGCATATTACTAATCAAAAAATTTTTGATATATTTACAGTAGGAATTTTACAAAATATCTTCATGGAACATGATCTTTATTTAATATCCTAATGATTTTTGGCATAAAAGAAATAATTTTTGACCCATACAATGAATTTTTGCCTATTGCTACAAATATACCCCAGCAACTTAAGACTGGTTTTATGGTCCAGGGTCACATACTAGAATGATTTCGGAAGGATCGTGTAACACTTAAGAGTAATGGCTGAAGAAAATCTGGCTTTGCATCACAGAAATAAATTATATTTTAAAGTATATTAAAATTGAAACCATTATTTTATATTGTAATAACATTTCACAATATTACTGTTTTTTCTGTATTTTTGATCAAATAAATGCAGCCTTGATGAGCATAAGAGACTTCTTTACAAAACATTACAAGTCTTACTGATCCCAAACTTTTGAATGGCATATCATATACCATTGACTACAAACTCTTCATGGATCTATAGGTTATTGTCTATAAGTTTCTGTGGAGGAAGTGATTTTACTTCTAGAACCTGCCTGTAACACTGTTATTTATTTCACTAGTTAGCAAGGAATAGGAAATGGAAAACCCGGAACGAAGTGACATTTTGTGTGTTGGAGGGTAAATTTATACCACTTCACTCAAGACTCTGTTCCAGTTTTGTGCTTTGCTTGGCGAGTTTTCGATTGTTTTGGAATTATTTACTCATTAACTGAGCAATTTGTGTCTCAAACATACGTTACTCAGTCTAAACTCCTTGCCCACTGAACTTGTATGACAACTATCGCATTTGCAACTGTTTTGCTGACGGCCAAATTGCAACGCGCTCTTGCTTGCGTGATATTATAAAAACTCTTAAGTAAGGGTAAAAACAAAAACGCCTAGAGTAAAAAAAATCATTGAAACACTCAATACGTACGTGTCACTTGCCCACGGGAGCTCCTTATCTCAGTAATGTACTGAGAATTTGACCTAGTCAAGTCCTAAGTGTGTGTATGCGCGCGTGCGTGTGTGGCGCAAGAGTGTGCGCGCTCACTGCTGACTCATTGGGTTTTGCTGATAAAGGATGAGCAAGCGTTTTCCCCGTCTGTCCCTTTACTTTAAACTCCTCCACTTTGCGAGGAACCTGAGGACCGGTTGCCTCATGCTGGAGCATTTTATGTTGTTAAACGGACACATTTGAACTCATTTGCCTAATGCTGTGTCGAGTAAAAACAACAGACGCGCCTTGGATGTAATAAAAAACCGAAGCTTACGCTTCTGTCACAAAATCTAGTGAGCCTCCTACCTAGACAGCTTACCAGGCGCGCTTTAAATGCACGAATAGAATCTTCGGAACGCGGATACGACGGTCAAAATGCTGCCTAGGTAGGGAGCTCATTATGTTTTGACACACAGCCAACGTCCGATAGGAAAAAATAACATATGTATAAAAGAATACAGTCGTGAGCATAGTAAAACTCACAGTCGTCTGGCGTGAAACAGAGTAATATCAAAATTAAACCATTTCATATGTTTTACATTTTTAAACTTTAAACAAACTTCACCGATCTTTCTGTTTCTCCTGACACACAAAACTGACAAAACCACGAGATTGTATACACTCACCTGTCATATCATCGGAGAGTGAGAGGAAAAGCTGGATTTGATACTACATACTAACTGGCTTGCTTAAAGCGCTCACTTGTAACTATGAAAACAAGGAGGTGCTTGTGTTTCACTCTTGTGTCATGTGACTTCTGCCAAAAAATTGTTTTTGTCCCGCCTTCTCAACCACAGCCCTCCTTTCATTGGCCCGCTGTCCTGTCAATCATTGACGTCACTACTTCCTTACTTTTCGCCGCCAGACCTATTTGGTTTTCACCCACAGACACATATTTTAACCTCCTTAGTTCCGAGTTAGAAAACTTACAAACAGTAACAAAATGGGATATTCACTGTATTGAATATTTAGACTTGAGCGCGTGAAATCACGCTTTCAGTCAACTTAATTAAATCAATAGTGCTTAAAATCTTAATTTAATATCATAATAGTCTTTTTTATGTAGAGTCAACAGTAAGATTTTTAATGTTTTTATTTTTATTTTTAAAGAAGTCTTTAATTTGCTCACCAAGCCTGCATTTATTTGATCCAAAGTACAGCAAAAACAGTACAAGTTTGAAATATTTTTACTATTTAAAATAACTGTTTTCTATTTTAAATATATTAAAATGTAATTTAATCCTGTGATTTCAAAGGTGAATTTTTAGCATCATTACTCCAGTCACATGATCGTTCAGAAATCATTCTAATATTCTGATTTGCTGCTCAAAAAACATTTATTATTATTATTATTGTTGTTGTTATTATGTTGCAAACTGAGCTGAGTAGAATTTTTCAGGTTTCTTTGATGAATTGAAAGGTCAAAAGAACAGCATTTATCTCTTATCATCATCAATTTAAAGCACCTTTGCTAAATAAAAAGTATTAATTTCTATAATTTATTTCCCAAAAAATAAAAAATCATATATTAAATAAATATATATATTTATTATACAAATATTGATGATGATGATGATAATAATAATAATAAATGTTTCTTGAACAGCCAATCAGAGTATTAGAATGATTTCTGAAGGATCATGTGACTGGAGTAATGATGCTAAAAATTCAGGTTTAATCACAGGAATAAATTACATTTTATAATATATTCAAAAAGAAAGCAGTTATTTTAAATAGTAAAAATATTTCACAATATTACTGTTTTTTGTTGTACTTTGGATCAAATAAATGCAGGCTTAGTAAGCAGAAGACACTTCCTTAAAAAAACATTAAAATTCTTAAAAACTTTTGACTGGTACACTCTTAAAAACAAAGGTGCTTTACGATGCCATAGAAGAACCTTTTTTGTTTAAATGGTTCTATAAAGAACCTTTAACATCTGATGAATCTTTCTGTTTCACAAGAGGTTCTTTGTGGCAAAAGAAGATTCTTCAGATTATAAAAAGGTAAGAAAGAGATGGTTCTTTGTGGAACCAAAAATTGTTCTTCTATGACAAGAACCTTTTAAAGCACCTTTATTTTTAAGAGTGTAGCGTATTTTCTAGTACAGTTTACTTAAGGTTAGTAATTACGTGAACATGTGAATGTGTGTAAACACTGTAGTGTAAAATGCCACTCACTGAGTCTAAATGTTGAAATAACCATATGCCACTACATTTTTACCATTCACAATCATAATCCTGATAAAGAAACAGAAACTTACACTAACTAAACAAAGCTCTAGTCTAAATAAACCCTCAATCTGGAGGAAGTAAACTGCTAAACTGCTGCTAAACTGGTTTGTGGACATACACCTCTGGTATTTCAGCTGTGTGGGATGGGGGTGTCAGCCATTGATATTTTTGCAAGGTTTCACAATCCTAAAATGAGCAGATCACATTTCGAAACCCAAGTTCCCTATTGCTGAGTGACTAAACAATGGCGTGTAGTCATACGTTTAGCGTCACCTAGCTTGAACTCAAATAGCTGAACAGAAATGTAATTCCTTAATTCCTTTTTTTATGCAACTGACAGACAGTAAGCAGTAAAAACTTTTACTGAGAGTAGCAGTTACACTTTCACAGCAGAGCAGAACATTTCAACTGTACAACATAGGCATAGATAAATGTGTGAAGCACATTTGTCAACAAACACGCCCTTAAAACACACAAAGAAGAAGAAATAGTATATATTCAGAATGCGATGTCAGGCATCAGGCAGTTTGGGCCACAAGACCATCCGCTCTGAAAAAGACCCATATTAGCATAAAGTATGTTATGTTTAAGTGTCTCAGTCTAAAAAAACGGATTCAAGATCAGTTTTCCGCTTCAGTACATTACACAAGCACTGAAGGAATGCTGAGATGTTTATAAGAAGTAGTAAAGACCCAGAGGTGAAAGCTCTTTCGCATTTGTGTCAAAGGTCACGAGGAGCCCTGCCTCTTTTGACTGATCACTCGGAGCGTCTCTAACTGCTGTGCGCGTTGACTATGGACTGTAATCAGATTCCGGTTCTCTTCCGTGAGTATCCTGTATTCCTCCTCAAGTCGTGCGAACTCCATCGACGCCTTTTCGTCCTCTAGCAGCTCCGCCATGAGCTCCATCCTGAGCGTGACACACACAAAAGGGCAAATAACATGTTATAATGATTTGTTACATTACTTCTTTTAATGATTGTTTTTAATGTAATGATAATATGAAAGGTGTGTGCCAGAATAACATATTATGTGGGCTGGGTGTCGGACAGGTGACTGCAGGCACTGGTTCTGTGCCCGAAACTATTTTATAGGAAGTGAAACTTTCTACACTATAGCTTTGGGTACCTGGGATGATACAATGATCTCAATCGGAAAAAAAATATTGTACACAGTAGAAGTGTAGATGTAGAAATTTGTCTGTGGTTTGTAATGTTTCACTAGCTCACAAAAGCACTGAGCCACTGATCTCTTCTACATATGCCCTTTGGACTGTCATTAACCGTTTGAGCAGGGTGGTAGGGCGGTGACAGGTGTTTGTTGTCTATTGTGTCTCTAACTGGACAAAAAGATGGTGCTGTATCTGATCTCAGTGTATCTGAAAAAGTGAATGTGTTTTCCTCCTTAGGAAAAAAAGAAAATGAGAAAGAGAACAAACACTGGAAATTCACAGTGGCATTTAGATGAAAAGAAAGTTCTTGTGCTTCTCTCTATAAATACACCAGAACCCTCACACACACACACACACACACACACACACACACACACATATATATATATATATATATATATATATACACATACACTCGTTCAAACGTTTGGGATCAGTACGATTTTTAATGTTTTTTTAAAGACGTTTCTAAAAAACAGAAAGTTTTCTATGTGAATATATTTTAAAATGTAATTTATTCCTGTGTGATGCAAAGCTGAATTTTCAGCATCATTACTCCAGTCTTCAATGTCACATGATCCTTAAGAAATCATTCTAATATGCTGATTTATTATCAATGTTGGAAATAGTTATTTTGCTGTTAAAAAGAACAGCATTTATTTAAAATAGAAATCTTTTAACAATATAAACTACCATTTAAAAGTTTATTCTTTCTTTTTTTAAAAAGAAATGGATGCTTTTATTCACCAAGGATGTGTTTAATTGATTAAAAAAAAAAAAAAAAAAAAAAAAGTGATAGCAAAGACTTACATTGTTAGAAAAGATTTCGAAGTTGCAGGAGAAAATGAGATGGGACTTTTTAGACGTTCCCTAACTGTCATGATCGGAAAAAAGTTCACACAGAGCTAGACAAGACGAGTGTTTGAGGTTAAAAAGTGTAGAAATTGTCAATTTTTTTTTTAGTAAATAAGTTTAGCTAGATAAGACCATTATTTCTAGGCTGGGATTGTTTAGAGCCCTTTGAAGCTGCATTTAAACTGCATTTTGGAAGTTCAAATTTGGGGGCACCATAGAAGTCCATTATAGTAGAGTAATGGACTCTCAAAAAACATAATTTCTTTACGACTAAAGAAAGAAAGATATGAACATCTTGGCAGAAAAGGGGGTGAGTAAATGATCTGTACATTTTTGTTCTGGAAGTGAACTAATCTTGTTTGGCTGGTCTATGTGGTAATATAGTACATCGGGCAGGGCATCCAAACAGTCACCTATCATTCTTTAACCTCAAATATGGCTTTTCATCTGAAAGATGTATGTAGTAGCAACTTTACATGGCTGCTCAATCTAATGATAGCCAAGAAAAATGTGTGCTATTGTGGAAGCTGTGCGAACAGTAGTGCACTCACTGCATGACAGATGGAAGTGCCGGTGCAGTCACTTGCTCTTAAAATACTCTGTCATTTTTGGTCATACAGATAAAAGTAATACTAAATGTAAAGACTATGTTTATTTGTGTACACTCAGAATAACAACTAAACGTTGTGCTTTTGTAAAATAATGAAAGCAAACAGGATGCGCTTTCTGCCGTCTCGGTCTCTGTGAACTTGAGTGTAAAACTTCAAAACTCTGTGTATATTTGTCTTACAGACATAAAAAATACAGTGACATGCCTACATTTAAATAAATAAATTCAAATAGAAAATAAATACCCTCAGATTATATAATCCGTATGAAACATGTAGGTGCATCCATTACTGCAGAGATGACGAGTCAGTGTAACCGACTTCATCTGTTAAAGGGGTCATCGGATGCAAAGTTCACTTTTACATGTTGTTTGAACATTAATGTGTGTTGGCATTGTATGTACACATCTACCCTATAATCATAAAAATCAGTGCAGTGGTTTTTAATTAATCTGTAAAAATAATATCCTCTTTTTCAAATCGAGCCATTCTCAGATGCCTGTCGGTGTGACGTCACACGCCTTAAATCAGCTGTAACAGTCCGACCTCCGTTGTTTTGATGCCGGAGCAGGGATGTAAATTAGACAAGAATATCTCAGATTGAGCGACTGAGGTGTTGAGGTGCGGCTAAAGTAAACAGGCTCGTCACTCCACAGAGAGAAGAGAGGGGCGGGGCGAGCAGAGCTCATTAACATTTAAAGCAACCTCGACCAGAACAGGATGATTTTTTGCAGAGCTGATTTTGGCAAGGTTTTTTGTTTTGCTTTTTGCATGTGCTTGAGTGCATATTAGCTATGTAGGCAGTTAAAGACTCATTATTATGATTTATATGGTTTATTAAACATGCAAGTAATGGTCGATTAATGCTTAAAACGAATGACTACTAGTCAACTAAAAAATCTTTAGTCGAGGGCAGCTCTAGTTTTAACAGCATGTAGTGAGTTTGGTGGGGGGGTAAATGAGAATGAATGGGCGAAAGTCACGTGAGAGGAGGCAATGCCTCCATCGCAGTATGATTGGATTTGACTGGTTATGTTCAGATGTGATTGGTTCATGTCTGAATGAACAATATAATGGCGTTAATTGGGAAGACTAATTTTAAAAAGTAAGTACACAACTCTCACACTTAGATATAACCACGTTAATTCAAAATTAGACTTAAAATGGCATGAAAACATGATCCGTGAATTAATGAATTTATATGAAAATTTTGAAGAGAGTGAAAGAGAGAGAGAGAGTATGGAAGCCCGTTTCCGCCACTAAATAAAAATAACTTGCGACTTATTTCACAATTCTGACTTTTTTCTCAGAATTGCGTGGTGCAAACTCGCAATTCTGAGAAATAAAGTCACAATTACCTTTTTTATTTTTATTCAGTGGCGGAAATGGGCTTCCATATAGAGAGAGAAAGAGAGATTCTTAAATAAGTTGTGCAACTATATATTTAACGTCACTTATTTTTACATACGTTTCATGATTGTATATTAGTATACTGTTTGCTTTGAAAATACAAATGTATGTTTAAAAAACATAACAAGAATAAAAAAAAAGTTTGGAATCTAAATGTGCAGTATTGTTAGGTTTTACAGTGCACTTTCAATTTCATCACAGTGTGGTTTTGCAATGTAAATGTTAAAAAAACAAAAAGACCTGCATACCACAATACAGTATGCCAGGTCTTGTCATAATTACACAGGCCTATTTTAACCAGTCGAGCAGCATAACTTTTAAGGAAACCCCATGAGGGCAGACAAAGGCTTCGATGTCTATGTTTGTACTTACAACATAGTGTATTAGAGATTTACAAACACAATAGCATATTAACAGGATAACTGACAACTGTGAATTTGAAATCAATCTCAGTAATATCATGAATGCATGTTTGTGTTTTGAGTTATTTTGAAAGCTTACTTTCTGTCTTCCAGCCTGGCGATTTCATGTTTGACCTGGTTGAACTCATTGGCCATCTTGCAGTGGTTTTTGTACACTTCAATGGACTCCTTTAGAGAGCGACACGGCAGCACCGGCTAGTGAGGAAGGTGATGACAATATTACATCACATTTTTATTATTAAAACTGTTTTATTTTTTTAATACTTCAGCACAACCCACAGTTGACACATTATACAGTATGTTATAGTCAGTCTATATGCTTGAGCCACTAGAGTGACTGGAAATAAATTCAGGAACTTTGTTTTTTTTTTTTGTATGATGCTATATTTGGATCGTCTGCTACATCCTGGAAAATACACAGAATCATCAGACAGCCTGACAAGAGAGTTTCAATCAATAGATCAAACATAATATGTGGAAACAGTTGGTGAGCCGCTTGACTTTATTCCTTTTGTGTCAGGAACTTCTTCTTTCGCAATGACTCACGGTCCTACAGAATATCATCCACACGACTAAACGCTTCAACTTCTCCCAGTTTTTCCCCTAATGTGTGGGTGTGCATGTTAAGTCCAAACTATGATTTTTTTTTTTATGTAGGACGATTTCAGCATTTCAAAGAGGGACACTTTTATCTTCCTCTAAGAGGGGAATCTTCCTTTAAATGCTAACAGCACTGTTCTTCTAAACACCATATGGTTTTGATAATTAATAATCTTAGTATAGCCTATTATCATAAAAACAAAATCATTTCATGTACGTCTTTATAGATAGATAAAGACGACAGACTTTTCAAATCGACATTAAAGTCAGCACATCTCATGCTTCTGCTGCACAGAGACACATTAACTCCCTTTTGCCTAAAAAACAGTCTGAGAGTATTTGACGTTAGTGACAAAGCCTTTTTTTTTGTATCAGTAATGTATGAGGAAACTCTACAAGAAAAAGTACTGAACTGTTGTCATGTTGTCAACGTGCAAAACCGACTGTACATGTCAGCATGAAACAGCATTCACTGTCCATTTCACTTGCGCAATGAAACATATTTTTGAGTGAAACAGCATATTCATAGTGGGAAAAAATAGTAGGCAGAGACTTTTTGCCTTTCAGGAATTGACTGGATTGTGAAAAGTGGGAGGATGTTCCCTGAAAAAGAGAAGCAAATTAATACATTTTGATGAATGATTATGAAGCCAAATATTTGTTTTTCATACTGTTCACAGTAAGACCAAAAAGGGTATATTAGATACAAAATGTGTCATTTATAAGCTTCTAGTAAGCTTTTAGAAATGCATATTTTTATTTAATATTTTTTATGTATTAACAATTTTGTAATACAGGTTTTATTTAATAATAATCAAACAGCAACAACAATAATACAATAATAATAATAGAAAATAATAATAATAATAAATGACAAAGATTAAAGGAGAAGTCCACTTCCAAAACAAAGATTCACAGATGATGTACTCACCCCCTTGTCATCCAAGCTGTTCATGTTTTTCTTTCTTCAGTCTTAAAGAAATTGTGTTTTTTGAGGAAAACATTTCAGCATTTTTCTCCATATAATGGACTGACATGGTTCCCCCAATTTCGAACTTCCAAAATGCAGTTTAAATGCTGCTTCAAATGATCCCAAATGCAGTTGTGAATGATCCCAGCCGAGAAAGAAGGGTCTTATCTAGCGAAACGATCGATTATGATTATTTTCATAAAACAAATACAATTTAAATACTTTTTAATCTCAAACGCTTGTCTTGCCTTTCTCTCCCTGAACTCTGTGTATTGTGGCTCAAGACAGTTAGGGTATGTCGAAAAACTCCAATCGTATTTTCTCCCTCAACTTCAAAAAAAAAAATCATTTAAAAATCATCCTACATCACTGCAGAAGTACCGACCCAGTCTTTGCAACGTGAACAAGCAAAGAAGATCAAACACCCTTAACAAAAAAGGTAAAACAGCGAGAACATGAGATGGGAGTTTTTCGACATACCCTAACTGTCATGAACCATAAAAAAACAGTCCAGGCAGAGTAAGACAAGATGAGTGTTTGACTTTAAAATGTATATAAATTGTATTATTTTTATTAAAACAACCGATCGTTACGCTAGAAAAGACCCTTCTTTATCGCTTAGATCCGCATTTAGGATCGTTTGAAGCCGCATTTAAACTGCCTTTTGGAAGTTCAAAATCATACATTTTTGTTCTGGAAGTGAACTTCTCCTTCAAGTGTTTTTTATTTAATAATTGTCAGTTTCTATTTAATAAATATATTTATATGATATTATCTATTTAATACATATATTTATAATGATGATAGTAACAATGAAAACTGGACTTCTAATGGTAAAAATTAAATATTAAAACATTAAATAGTAATTATTATTAGAATTATTATTTTGTGTTTAATAAATGTATTTTCAGTAGTAATAATAATAATAATAATAATAATTAAATAATTAAACATCAACAACAATAATAATACAATAATAAATTGACAGGCTTCTACTGACAAAGTTTGAATGTTTTCATCTACGAATTGTCGTTTTTTATTTAATAAATATATCTATATTATATTATGTATTTATATAATAATAATACATACATATATGGGCTTCTAATGACAAAAATTAAATGTCATTATTATTATACTTATTATGTTGTGTTTAATAAATTAATTTATTATTATTAATAATAATAATAATAAATTATGGGCTTCTAATGGCAATATTTAATGTTTTATTTAATAATATTTTTAATTATACTGTTTACAGTAATATACCAAAGAGGTATATTAGATACAAAGTGTGCCATTTATGAGATTCTTCTGGTAAAAATAAATGTTTTTATTTTATATTTTATTTTGTAATAAAGATTTGTCTTTAATAATAACTAAAAAACAACATAATAATAATAAATAAAAAATAAATAATAATAATAATAAAATTGATGGGCTTCTAGTGACAAAGAGTACATGTTTTTTATTTAATAATTATTGGTTTTATTCAGTAAATATATTAATATAATATTATGTATTTCTTTAATAATAATAATAATAATAATACATGTATGGGCTTCAAAAGGAACAAATTAAATGTAATTATAATTATTATTTTGTGTTTAATACATTCATTTTTAATACTACTACTAATAATAATTGATGAGCTTCTAGTAACAAAGATTAAATGTTTTTTAAATGTAATTATTATTAATTTATTATATTAATTACTTATTTTTTAATAATAATAATAAATTATAGGCTTTTAGTGGCTTTATTTAATAATATTTTAATTAATAAATGTATTGTTATTTCTAATTTATCGTTTAACTAATTTTTAGTTCCTGTTGACTGTAGGCCACTGCTAACTTAAAAGTAAATAAAACTGATGCCATCTTGTGGTCTTACAGAAGCATTGCCGAAACCTTTCCTAATTGAGAAAAGTGTGATTCTCTATAAGGCCCATTAAACAAAACTAAATAATATTTTTCATAAAAATAAGTGAAAATAGTCAAAGGAGGAACAAATGTCCTCAGGCAAGGAAGAGACAACAACAAACTTTTTAAAGCAGCAGTAAAATATTTCTATGATCTGCAGATGTTGATAATGTTGTCTTGTGAATGCGAGACTATTTGTCTCATTTTGCTTCTTTCCTCATGAATCACCACTAATATTAGCACAATGAATTTAGCCTTTCGAAAGTTTTTTTCTGCACATACATCACACTCAGTGACCCCAAACTGTGATTATCACACACACAATACATCTTCAGTTATGAGATATAGTCAGATGTATAATATCTACTACTTTTAGAGGCTTATTACAGCTGTAAATTCTCCAGCAGACACTGTAATTGTATTCTAACAGTGTCTGCCCGTCATGTTTTAAACTGATTATTAATAACCTTTACCTGCAGACGTTGCTCAAGGTCAGGGAATGATGGAAGGGGATCCTCTGCATCTTTCAACTCTGGGAGAAACATAAAGCCAGAGGAACATGTCTGGTATGAGAATGCTAATGTTTGAGATCTTTACTCGGTGACATCTACATCCATATAATCAGTTAAATCGTACCACACTGCACACGACACTACAGCACGTCCAGTTCGCTGTTTACACTGATCTAGGTCCGGTTTCTCTAGTATAAACATACATGTGGCCATTCACCTACAAACTGCTTCCAGATCAGTGCGAAAAGCCAAATTCGGGCAGCACCTGTTTGGCCATGGACTCTAAATCCTGAACGGACAGATTGAAAGTAACTATCTCCCAGGTTCTTTGCAATGACTTGTCTGTAACGAGCGCTCTGACAGACAGCTTGTCTGTGCTGATTCCCGCCATGCCAGCTATGTCCAAGCGGGGCTCACTCACTCCCGCTGAGAATCCTCTGATGCAACTGGCTAAAAACAGGCCTGTTTACAGTCATGCATCAGCCAGACAGCCAATTAAAAGATAAATATACATTCAAATTTGCAAGGGCATTATATGAAACATGATATGCACGTGATTCCTGCAGAATGTGGCCAGGTGGAGGAACATTTTGTCAGTCTTTCATTGTTTTCTATAATAATATAAGAAAAATACATGCTGTACATTTTTAGAAATGTATGTTTTAAAAGTACAAATGTTTAAAATACATATATAGAATATAGAATTTCATATCATAATTATTTTATGTATAATAATAACAATAATAAACAATTGTTTCTTTTTTATTGTTATTATTTTTCTTTATTTATTTTTTTTTTAGTGTTTAATGTAGTTTAGTTTTCTTTTGGAGTAATGGAACTTTTTAAACTACTGTTTCTCCAGCTGTTACTTGTTGCTTATTTGTTAAATTTATTTTAAAACAAACACACAAAAAATGTTAATAAATAATCACCAAATAATAAGTAATTTAACATTTTTGCAGTTTTCATTAGCTAGTGTAAAAAGTGACTGTTAATTTATACAAACACACACACAATTTTATAATTATTTAAGTATATTAGTTACTATTAATAATAGTAATAATATATAAAATGTACGATTTATTATTTTGCTATTTTATTTGCCCCAGTTATTATTATTTATTATTATTATTATTTTATTTTGTTATTTTATTTTTATTTCATTTCATTTCATTTTAGAGTTATGAAAATGTATTTTAGTTTAGCTTTTATGTTATAATTATAATTATTATTGTTGTTGTTGTTGTTGTTGTTGTTTTCTTTATTTAATTGTTTTATTTCATTTATACTTAAATTTTGGAGTTATGAAATAGTTTAGCTTTTGTTCTCACTCTCACCCAGTTATGTTATTTATTATTATTTTTATTATTATTATTGTTGTTGTTGTTGTTGTTGTTTTGTTTATTTAATTGTTTTATTTTATTTATACTTTAATTTTGGAGTTTTGAAAATGTATTTTAATTTAGCTTTTGTTCTGCCCCCGTTATCTTTTTATTATGTGTTTACTGTATTATTATTATTATTATTATTATTATTATTATTATTATTGTTGTTGTTGTTGTTTATTTTATTTACTTTAATTTTGGAGTTAGGATTAGGTTAGGGTTATTAGGTTGGGGTTGTTATTGTTGTTGTTTTTGTTTATTTTATTTTATTTTACTTTTTTTATTATTATAGTTTTATTTTTTATTTATTTTTAGCTTTTGGTCTCCCCTAATTATGTTATTTTTTAACTTGTTACTATTTTATTTTATTTTATTTTATATATATATATATTTTTTTAATTTTATTATTCTAGTTTAGTTTTGGTTAGTTTCATTTTGTAGTTATGAAAATGTATTTTACTTTAGCTTTTGTTCCCCCCAATTATGTTAATTTTGTATTGTATTATTGTTGTTTTTGTTGTATTATTATTTTGTTGTATTATTGTAGTATTGTTTGTTTCATATTTTATTTCATTATATTTTACAGCTTCATTTTGAAGTTCTGAAAATCTATTTAAGTTTAGCTTTGGTTTTCCCCAGTTATGTTTATTTATTTCAGTTAAATTCTTTTTTTTTTCATTTCATAGATTTAATGTGTTAATTACGCACACGCACACACACAAAAGGAAAGAAAAATAGGTCTGCAAGGTTCAAAACAAACTTAGAGAATTACGGGAAAGAAAGCTAAATGTAGAATGTTTGCAAGGCTCTATTTGCGTTCCACTTTTGGGAAAGAAAGAAAAGGACGCATGCAGGGCAAAGCAGCATCGAAGCGTGAAGTATTAAATGCTTTTAAATTTAGGCCAGTGTTCTAAAAGCAAATGAGTGAATCATGCAGCAGTGAGGTATTAAAACAGAAACCTGATGCTGCAATGCCCAGGCAGCAGCTGTCATCAAAGCATTTGCCCGAATAGCTGTAAAACACTTTGACAGCGCTGTTGACTTTGTGGCTAGGTAGATATTTTGTTTTTAAGATGCCAGAGATCAACTAAAATAGAGGGGGCACCTGTTTCTTTGCAAAGGATGGCAAAAGTTGAATCGATCCCACATGAGAGGCTTTGGGGTGGCTTTTGCTTGTTGCCATTTTGGTAGAAGTCACGCATCGTATGGACCGTGCAGAGCGGGAGGAACCGACTCTATTTTAGTCTCTCAATCGCAGTGTCTTTGTCACAAGCGTGTAAACAATCATCTTAACGGATGCGTTACCTGAGGTTTCGTCGAGGCTGAAAGCGATTTGTACTTCAGGTTTATCTGCAGAGACTCGTCTAGCTGAGGTGATCATTTATTCCTAGAACAAGAGCAGATCTGGGTTAAACAGGTGGATGTAAACCTTATGCTTCAGATGTATGAGATCAGCAGCCTTTCAGGGGTCATGAAACGGTTTCATCATGGGCCCAAAGTTGCACCAGGGATTAAATAATTGGACACAAATCCTCCACCGGCCAGCAAATGAGATCATACGTCTGTATTGGCTGCACAGCGTTTCTTAGTATCGACTTATTTGTTCATGTTTACAGTAACACTACATGTATAGTTACTGTATTTGATGTTATTTAACATTAAAGAAGATGCAAAGCCCAATGTGAGTGTCCTGAAAAACTACAACTTGTTAAAAAAGCTGTGACTTGTTGGCTACTGTAAACATAAAATAAGATTTTCAAGAAGTTCAGCTTGTTACATATGATTACAAGTGATAATAAAACCCCTTACCTGACAATAGAAACGTATTTGCAGAAAACTCTCTGTTAAAAGAGCCTCGAAAGTCGCTCAGTAAAAGACACAGAGCTGTAGAAACTCCATTGAGAATCCTGTAGATCTTCTTCGCTGTATTCGCACTGTAAAAAGTCACAGTAAACTAGCAGTAATCCTCGTAGTGTACACTGAGAAGCCAAAAGCAGGTTCGCAAACACAGCCAAAGTAATCACAGCTCTTCAGCGGGAGGCTGTCAGAGTGGCTCTGTGATTTTGTGTGTGCCAGCCAGACTCCAATTAAATGGCTCAGATGGCATGACTTTACTCTAGAACAATGTCCATCTCTCCAATCAGCTTTGAGTCACCCACACATTCACAAGAACAAAGCAAAGGGTTGATTTTTGTACTGGTTTTGCTTTTCTTTAGATTTGGGCTGATTTGTGACAGTTTTTGTTTTGAATCGCACTGTTAGGTTTCTTTTATTGTTAAATAATAATCATCAGTGTAAGCATTTAGAGCTGTGTACTTCATAATGATTGCAGAACGTAAGTCACACAAGGAATTAAAATGTATTTAATAATAAAATATAAAATATATATATTTAAAAAGATAATTAAAATATAAACATAAAAATGAAATTAAAATATCAAGATATTTAAAATAAAGTAGACTAAATAAAACATTAAATAATAATTATAATAAATTAATACAGTATAATAAATGCATAGGTTAATTTGGCTTCAACTAATTATAACAATTAATTTGATTATTAATTATTTAAAGTGATAATTAACAGGAAATGAGGTTTATCCAAATTATTTTAAAATAAAATAAAATCTATCAATACAATAGATTCATAAATAATAGTTCTTTAATGAATTGCTTTGTTCCTGCTCTTTAGTCACTTTGGATAAAAACAATTTGACTATTAATTATTTTAAGTGATATAAATAATTAACAGCAAATGAGGTTTATCCAAATTATTTTACATTTAAATCAAACTATTTTATTTAAATTTAAAATTAGAATTTTGTTTTTTAATTAAAAGTATATTTAAACAAACACATTGAGATCAAATTGATTGCAAAAACAGAAAAAAAAACTATATATAAAGATATTTAAAGACAGAAACATAAAAATGAAATAAAACAATAGTTCAATATAACAGAATAATAAATAATAGTTCTTTGATTAAAAGATATTTAAAATAAAGTAGACTAGATAAAACGGATTAATACATTATAATAATAAATCAATACAGTATAATAAATGTATAGATTAATTTGGCTCAAACTAATTCTAAAAATTATTGGATTATTAATTATATTATAAAAGTAAAATAGATCAATATAATAGAACAATAAATAATACTTCTTTGATGAATTGAAATACAATAAAAATAAAAAAGAACCTTTAAATAATAAGTATGTGTGTTTAAGAATATTTGATATATTTATCATATCTGTGAGGTATGTATTTGCTGAGTTTCTATTCATTTTTGTGAAGCACTTGTTGAGATATCATGTTTGTTTTCTTTAATTTCTTTATTTTATAAATTAAAGCACTGTTAACGTTTTGTTGATATAAACCGTCTTAACGCGCGCATTTACTTATCGAAGATTGTTCTATTGTGTAGGCTATTCTTGCGCTGGAAATCATGGTTCAGTTTGGTCAACCACAAATGCCTTTTGTTCCTCAGATAGTATTTTGCACTCTTCTCCTTGATTTGTTTTAACTTGTGGCAGTCTGTAGTACACAGTTTTTTTTCCTTGTTCTGACCGATTAGCACAGCCCAAAACATGACAATAATTGAACATTTTCAGCAGAAATAATCAGCAAAATATGCAAGTTTTGTTCAGTGGCATTGTTTAGGTTTAGCGCTGCCAATATGGCTGACTGATGACGCATCGTGAAAACACTCTATAGGGAAATAATTACAAGAATAACAGTGTGCGTAAAATTGTTAAACTGTTTGCAATACAAACCAGTGTGTTCATATTTAAAGGGGCCATCGGATGCCCATTTTTCCACAAGTTGATATGATTCTTTAGGGTCTCAATGAAAAGTCTATAATATAATTTG